>NW_026889784.1:1182500-1490000 GCF_033153115.1 Saccostrea echinata
CTGGGTTTAAATATTTTCCGGAAGTGCCTAGTATGGAAGCTCGGTAGGGGTCGAAATTTAGGACACGAATCATGAGTGAATTTTTGAGACATTTTGTATCATATCTTTTAAAGTATAATTATTTTGTTAAAATATGTTGAACAATATTTGTGCAGAATAAAAAGATCTGTAACATGATACCAAGAAAAAAGGGCTGACTCATCACATTAGGGGCCAATAGGGGCCGAAAGTCTTTAATCGATAACTCTTAAACAAGCAATATTTTTTGTATACATTACTGAAGCAAAATTATTTATCTTAACAAACTACAACTATATATTATGATTTTTACGTCATATGTTACATAAATAAGGGCCACAAGGGGCCAGAATGCTTAATCTTTGAAGCTTTATATCTCGAAAAGGGGAAACATTTTGAAAAGCAATATTGAACAAAAGTTGTTTAGAATGATGATCTCAACAATGTGCATCCTTTGAATTTTTCCTAAACAGCCCCTATCAGGACTTAAAGGGACGGCCCCTAAATATTTCAAGTCTACATATCTCAAAAACGAAACGAAACTTCTGAATACTTGTTGAACAAAAAGTCTTCAGAATTACAAGACCTTTCAAGTGATCTCAAGAAAAAGGGGCTGACCCCTCAAATTAGGGGCTCAGAGGGGCCAAAAGTCTTTCATCTATAACTCTTTAACGTTAAATATTTTGATATTAATTATTGAAGCAAAAATTTTCATTTTCACAATCTGCAACTTTATATCTTAAAATTTTCTTCAAATATTACGTAATTAGGGGCCATAAGGGGCCAGAATGCTTAATCTTTGACGCTTTATATCTCGAAAAGGGGAAACATTTTGAAAAGCAATATTGAACAAAAGTTGTTTAGAATGATGATCTCAACAATGTGCATCCTTTGAATTTTTCCTAAACAGCCCCTATCAGGACTTAAAGGGACGGCCCCTAAATATTTCAAGTCTACATATCTCAAAAACGAAACGAAACTTCTGAATACTTGTTGAACAAAAAGTCTTCAGAATTACAAGACCTTTCAAGTGATATCAAGAAAAAGGGGCTGACCCCTCAAATTAGGGGCTCAGAGACGCCAAAAGTCTTTCATCTATAACTCCTCAACGTTAAATATTTTGATATTAATTATTGAAGCAAAAATTTTCATTTTCACAATCTGCAACTTTATATCTTAAAATTTTCTTCAAATATTACGTAATTAGGGGCCATAAGGGGCCAGAATGCTTAATCTTTGAAGCTTTATATCTCGAAAAGGGGAAACATTTTGAAAAGCAATATTGAACAAAAGTTGTTTAGAATGATGATCTCAACAATGTGCATCCTTTGAATCTTTCCTACACAGCCCCTATAAGGACTTAAAGGGACGGCCCCTAAATATTTCAAGTCTACATATCTCAAAAACGAAACGAAACTTCTGAATACTTGTTGAACAAAAAGTCTTCAGAATTACAAGACCTTTCAAGTGATATCGAGAAAAAGGGGCTGACCCCTCAAATTAGGGGCTTAGAGGGGCCAAAAGTCTTTCATCTATAACTCCTTAACGTTAAATATTTTGATATTAAATATTGAAGCAAAAATGTTCATCTTCACAATCTGCAACTATATATCTTAAAATTTTCTTCAAATATTACGTCATTAGGGGCCATAAGGGGCCAGAATGCTTAATCTTTGACGCTTTATATCTCGAAAAGGGGAAACATTTTGAAAAGCAATATTGAACAAAAGTTGTTTAGAATGATGATCTGAACAATGTGCATCCTTTGTATTTTCCCCAAACAGCCCATATCAGGACTTAAAGGGATGGCCCCTAAATATTTCAAGTCTACATATCTCGAAAACTGAATAGTTGTTGAACGAAAATTCTTCAGAATTACAAGACCTTTCATGTGATATCAAGACCCCTCGAATTAGGGGATCAGAGGGGCTAAAAGTCTTTCATCTATAACCCTTTTACAGTAATGTTCATCTTCACGATGTGCTACTATAAATATTTTAAAATCTTCATCAAATATTACGTTTTCTGGTGCCATAATGATCAAAATTTTGTTAAACATCACTGAAGCAAATTGTACGTTTTCACTATTTATACATTTATGAACGAAAATCTCAGTCAAATTCGTATCTCATCTTATCAAAAATCGGACGGAAGACCCACTCGTTGCTCGCAACGAGATCGCATCTAGTTATTCTTCTTTTTTTTCTCCTTACCGATTTTGTGCAGAAGATTTCTCGGAGATGAATCGATAGATTTACTTCAAATTTTCAGAGTTTATGTCTTATCATCTGAAGTTTGTACCGGCATTTCAAAATTTGAAAAATCACTTCCGGTCGGAAGTTATCGCCCTTTTATTAAAATTCAGAGGACCTCCTTGTCTGTGATGGAACTCAAAAACGGCTTAAGCTAGAGCGCTGAAATTTTCAGTGATGATAGAGGACATGTTGCCATTATGCACCTGGGTTTAGATATTTTCCGGAAGTGCCTTGTATGGAAGCTCGGTAGGGGTCGAAATTTAGGACACGAATTATGAATGAATTTTTGAGATATTTTGTATCATATCTTTTAAAGTATAATTATTTTGTAAAAACATACTGAACAATATTTGTGCAGAATGACAAGATCTTTATCATGATATCAAGAAAAAAGGGCTAACTTGTCATATAAAGGGCCGAGAAGGGCCAAAATTATTAAATCAATAACTCTTTAACAATCAATATTTTGTAATGCATTACTGAAGCAAAAATATTTATTTTAACAATTTACAACTATATATTACAATATTCACATCATATGTTACATAATTAGGGGCCATAAGGTACCAGAATGCTAAATCTTTGACGCTTTATATCTCAAAAGTGGGAAATATTTTGATAAGCAATATTGAACAAAAGATGTTCAAAATAATGTTTTAAACAATATGCAACCTTTCATTTTTTGTTAAACGTCCCCATTAAGGAGTTGAAGGGCCGGCCCCTAAATATTTCTTTTGCAAATATCTCAGAAACGAAAAAGAATTTTTGATTAGTTGTTGAACCAAAAGTGTTTAAAATCATGAGAGCTTTAAAGTGATATGAAGAAAAGGGGGCTGGCCCCTCATAATAGGGGCTGAAAAGGGCCGAAAGTCTTTGAACAATAACTCTTTAACGATCAATATTTTGTAATGCATTACTGAAGCAAAAATGTTTATTTCAGCAATTTACAACTATATATTACAATAATCACATCATATGTTACATAATTAGGGGCTATAAGGGGCCAGAATGCTTAATCTTTGACGCTTTATATCTCAAAAGTGGGAAGTATTTTGATAAGCAATATTGAACAAAAGATGTTCAAAATAATGTTCTAAACAATATGCAACCTTTCATTTTTTGTTAAACGTCCCCATTAAGGAGTTGAAGGGCCGGCCCCTAAATATTTCTTTTGCAAATATCTCAGAAACGAAAAAGAATTTCTGACTAGTTGTTGAACAAAAAGTGTTCAAAATCATGAGCGCTTAAAGGTGATATCAAGGAAAAGGGTCTGACCCCTTAAATTAGGGGCCGAGAGGGGCCGAAAGTATACAATCAATAATTCTTTAATGATCAATATTTTGTAATATATTACTGAAGCGAAATAGTTCATCTTCACACTTTTTGTCTAAATAACATGATGTTGACGCAGGTAGGTTAAGGCATCCCGTAGAATATTACAGTGCACTCTGTGTCTTCACATCTCTGAACCACCAAAATATGACGTCATAATGGAAAATGACGTCAAGTCACTGCAAACTTGAGGTGTTATGACGGGGAGAATGTCATGAACTTTACACTTTATTTCAAACTGCATGTAAAATGCTAGATAGCTATTGCAAAATCCACGGGTCGTTAAAGGTTTTTTAAGTCTTATATGTCTGAATATTTTAAAAATACACCGCTTACCTACCCTTGATTGAAATTCAGCATGTTCAAAATGCTTATGAAAAATAAACTTTTGAAATGTACTCTGTTTTATACCCGTGGTTGGAGGTAGAATTTATTTTATGTGTATAAAAGAGTCTGGCGCAGGTGATTGATGAGGATTAATCTGAGAATTTTTGTGGAAATCTGTAAGGAGAGGTTGTTCTCTAACTGAATCTTGCTTGGGAAAAGTGTGTGTTGGCTTTGTTTTAATACAGATTACGATATTGTGTGGAAAATACCCTCAAATTTGTAGGTAAGTTGAATTTCTCAGGAAATATTTTGTACCCATGTAATACCATGACTTTTCCCAAGCACATTTCGGATACACAAGGATACAATGAGTTTATTTATATAACAAAATGTTAATAATTATCGTGTTAATCAGCTGCGCCGAAGCGATTTATATGAAACACTTCAAAAAATTATAAATGACTGTCACGTGATCAACAAAGTCATGTGATATCATAACAAATATGTTAATATATAGCAGAGGAAACCCTTTATATAAATTGGAAGAACTAAAGTTCAATACTTATAAATTAATACCAAAACCGACCTCGCAATGACATATTATGTTTTGAGCGCATTTTAAAGCTTCGGGAAGCCTTAACATAGCTGCGGATATCATATGTTACGCAATAAGAGGTCTTTAGGGGCCAGATTGCATAATCTTTGGGGCAACATCTCCAAAAGGAAGAATATTTTGATAAACAGTATTGAACAAAAGACGTTCAAAATAATATTCTGAACAATATGCACTCTTTCAATTTTTGCTAGACATCCCCATTTAGGGCTTGAAGGGTCGGCCCTTAATATTTCTTTTGCATATATCCCGAAAACAAGAAAAGAATTTCTGAATCGTTGTTGAACAAAAAGTGTTCAAAATCAAGAGAACTTTAAGATGATATCAAGAAAAAGAGGCTGACCTCTTACATTAGGGGCCAAGAAGGGCCGAAAGTCTTTAATTCATAACCCTTAAATGATCAATATTTTGTTAAACATTACTAAGGCAATTTATTTATGTCATTATATTTGAATGAAAATCTCAGTGAAATTCTTATCTCATCTTATCAAAAATCGGACGGAAGACCCACTCGTTGCTCGCAACGAGATCGCATCTAGTTTATTATTAGGGTCTTCCGTCTTCTGCGGAAGACCCTTCTATTATTCTATTTTTGATTTTTCACTTTTCTTATTATTATTAAGGTCTTCCGTCTCCAACGGAAGACCTTATTGTTTTCGTTCGGTTTCTTTTTCCCTATTCTTATTATTATTATTATTATTATTATTATTTTTCTTCCAACCGATTTTGTGCACGCGATTTCTCAGAAACGGCTTGGCCGATTTACATCAAACTTTCAGATGTGAAAGATAATCAACTGATCTTGATAGGTTTTTTTGTTTTTTGATGACGTCACTTCCGGTCGTGAGATATCGACGATTTTCTGATTTTCAGAGGGTCGGCTTGTCCTGGGGTGTTCTCCTAAACGAATAGAGATAAAGGGATAAGATTTTCAGTGAAGATAGAGGAAAGATTGTAGATGTGCCATTTCGCATCTATATGTTTCCAGCTCAAAAGGCGCTGAAGCTCGCCTGAGCTCGAAAAATAGGCTCACAAGCATCTCGCAAAATTTGACACGTTTTCTTTTGTATCTTTTTACCTGTAAATATTTTGTTAAAACATATATTACAAAAGATGCACAAAATGACAAGACGTTTCATTTGCTATCAAGAAAAAGGGGCTGATCCCTCAAATTAGGGGCTCAGAGGGGCCAAAAGTCTTTCATATATAACTTTTCAACGATCAAAATTGTGTTATTAATTACTGAAGCAGAAATGTTCATCTTAAGGATTTGTAACTATATATTATAAAATGAGGATCATATATTGCGTAATAAGGGGCCAAAAGGGGCCAGAATGCTAAATCTTTGATGTTTGATATCTCGAAAAGGGGAAATATTTTGATAAGCAATATTGAACAAAAGATGTTCAGAATAATCTTCTCAACAACATACACCCTTTGAATTTTTGCAAGACATCCCCTTTAAGGACTTGGAGGGCTGGCCCCTAAATATTGTTATTCTTAATATCTCTTAAACGTAAGGAAATTTTTGAATAGTTGTTGAACAAAAATCTTCAAAATCACAAGACCTTTTATTTGATATCAAGAAAAAGGGGCTGACCCCTCAAATTAGGGGCTCAGAAGGGCCAAAAGTCTTTCATCTATAACTTTTTAATGATCAATATTTTGTTATAAATTACTGAAGCAAAAATGTTCATCTTAACATTCTGCAACTATGTATTATAAAATTTGGATCATATGTTACGTAATAAGGGGCCATAAGGGGCCAGAATGCAAAATCTTTGACACTTGATATCTCGAAAAGGGGAAATATTTTGATAAGCAATATTGAACAAAAGATGTTCAGAATAATGTTCTAAACAATATACACCCTTTTAATTTTCGCAGGACATCCCCATTAAGGACTTGGAGGGCTGGCCCCTAAATATTGTTATTCTAAATATCTCTTAAACGAAAGGAAATTTTTGAATAGTTGTTGAACAAAAAATCTTCAAAATCACAAGACCTTTTATTTGATATCAAGAAAAAGGGACTGACCCCTCAAATTAGGGGCTCAGAAGGGCCAAAAGTCTTTCATCTATAACTCTTTAATGATGAATATTTTGTTATAAATTACTGAAGCAGAAATGTTCATCTTAACATTCTGCAGCTATATATTATAAAATTTGGATCATATGTTACGTAATAAGGGGCCATAAGGGGCCAGAATGCAAAATCTTTGACACCTGATATCTCGAAAAGGGGAAATATTTTGATAAACAATATTGAACAAAAGATGTTCAGAATAATGTTCTAAACAATATACACCCTTTTAATTTTTGCAAGACAACCCAATTAAGGACTTCGAAGGCTTGCCCCTAAATATTGTTATTCTATATATCTCTTAAACGAAAGGAAATTTCTGAATAGTTGTTGAACAAAAAATCTTCAAAATCACAAGACCTTTTATTTGATATCAAGAAAAAGGGACTGACCCCTCAAATTAGGGGCTCAGAAGGGCCAAAAGTCTTTCATCTATAACTCTTTGATAATGTTAGATAAATCAAAAGAATGAAATCTAATGAGGGAAGTCTATATATTATTATCTTTTAATAAAGATCATAGTCAAAATCTTATCTCATCTTATCGGAAAATCGGACGGAAGACCTACTCGTTGCTCGCAACGAGATCTCATCTAGTTATTATTATTATTCTTTTTTTTTTCCTTACCGATTTTGTGCAGAAGATTTCTCGGAGATCGCTCGATCGATTTGCTCCAAATTTTCAGGGTTAATGCGTTGGTATCTGAAGTTTATAACGCCTCGTCAGTTTTTGAAAAATCACTTCCGGTCAAAAGTTATCGCCCTTTGATCGATTTTTAGATAGACCTTGTGTCTGCACAAAAACTCAGGAACGACAAATGCTAGAGTGTTGAAACTTTCAGTGGTTATAGAGGACATGTTCTAGATGTGCACCTTGGTTTTCATATTTTCCGGAAGTGCAAAGTATGGAAGCTCGGTAGGGGTCAAAATTTAGGACGTGATTTATGAGTGAATTTTGGAGACATTTCTGATAATAACATTTTAAATAGAAGTATTTTGTTAAAACATATTGAACAAAAAGTCTTCAAAATCACAAGACCTTTTATTTGATATCAAGAAAAAGGGGCTGACCCCTCAAATTAGGGGCTCAGAAGGGCCAAAAGTCTTTCATCTATAACTTTTTAATGATCAATATTTTGTTATAAATTACTTAAGCAAACATGTTTTTCTTAACATTCTGTAGCTATATATTATAAAATTTTGATCATATCTTACGTAATAAGGGGCCATAAGGGGCCAGAATTCTAAATCTTTGACACTTTGTATCTCGAAAAGGAGAAATATTTTGATAAGCAATATTGAACAAAAGATGTTCAGAATAATGTTCTAAACAATATACACCCTTTTAATTTTTGCAAGACATCCCCATTAAGGACTTGGAGGGCTGGCCCCTAAATATTGTTATTCTATATATCTCTTAAACGAAAGGAAATTTCTGAATAGTTGTTGAACAAAAAGTCTTTAAAATCACAAGACCTTTCATTTGATATCAAGAAAAAGGGGCTGACCCCTCAAACTAGGGGCTCAGAAGGGCCAAAAGTCTTTTATCTATAACTTTTTAATGATCAATATTTTGCTATAAATTACTGAAGCAAAAATGTTCATATTAATATTTTGCAGCTATATATTGTAAAGTTTTGATCATATTTTGCGTAATAAGGGACCTTAATGGGCCAGAATGCTAAATCTTTGACACTTTATATCTCGAAAAGGGGAAATATTTTGATAAGCAATATTGAACAAAAGATGATCAGAATAATGTTTTAAACAATATGCATCCTTTAATTTTTTATAGACGAATATCTCAGTCAATATCTTGACGAATCTTATCCAAAATCAGACGGAAGACCCACTCGTTGCTCGCAACGAGAACCATCTAGTTATTATTCTTTTTTTTCCTTACCGATTTTGTGCAGAAGATTTCTCGGAGATCGCTCAATCGATTTGCTTCAAATTTTCAGGGTTAATGCGTTGCTATCTGAAGTTTATAACGGCATTTCAGTTTTTGAATAATCACTTCCGGTCGGAAGTTATCGCTCTTTGATCGATTTTTAGATAGACTTTGTGTCTGCACAAAAACTCAAGAACGACAAATGCTAGAGTGTTGAAACTTTTAGTGGTGATAGAGGACATGTTCTAGGAGTGCACCTTGGTTTTCAAATTTTCCGGAAGTGCGAAGTATGGAAGCTCGGTAGGGGTCGAAATTTAGGACGTGATTTATGAGTGAATTTTAGAGACATTTCTTATAATAACATTTTAAATAGAAGTATTTTGTTAAAACATGTTGAACAAAAAGTCTTCAAAATCAAAAGACCTTTTATTTGATATCAGGAAAAAGGGGCTGACCCCTCAAATTAGGGGCTCAGAAGGGCCAAAAGTCTTTCATCTATAACTTTTTAATGATCAATATTTTGTTATATATTACTGAAGCAAAAATGTTCATCTTAACATTCTGCAATTATATATTATAAAATTTTGATCGTATGTTACGTAATAAGAGGCCATTAGGGGCCAGAATGCTAAATCTTTGACACTTTATATCTCGAAAAGGGAAAATATTTTGATAAGCAATATTGAGCAAAAGATGTTCAGAATAATTTTCTAAACAATATACACCCTTTTAATTTTTGCAAGACATCCCCATTAAGGACTTGGAGGGCTGGCCCCTAAATAATGTTATTCTATATATCTCTTAAATGAAAGGAAATTTCTGAATAGTTGTTGAACAAAAAAACTTCAAAATCACAAGACCTTTCATTTGATATCAAGAAAAAAGGGCTGACCCCTCAAATTAGGGGCTCAGAAGGGCTAAAAGTCTTTCATCTATAACTTTTTAATGATCAATATTTTGTTATACATTACTGAAGCAAAAATGTTTATCTTAACATTCTGCAACTATATATTATAAAATTTTGATCGTATGTTACGTAATAAGGGGCCATAAGGGGCCAGAATGCTAAATCTTTGACACTTTATATCTCGAAAAGGGAAAATTTTTTGATAAGCAATATTGAGCAAAAGATGTTCAGAATAATGTTCTAAACAATATACACCCTTTTAATTTTTGCAAGACATCCCCATTAAGGACTTGGAGGACTGGCCCCTAAATAATGTTATTCTATATATCTCTTATACGAAAGGAAATTTCTGAATAGTTGTTGAACCAAAAAAACTTCAAAATCACAAGACCTTTCATTTCTTATCAAGAAAAAGGGGCTGACCCCTCAAATTAGGGGCTCAGAAGGGCCAAAATCTTTCATCTATAACTTTTTAATGATCAATATTTTGTTATTATACCCCCCGCAAACGAAGTTTAGGGGGGGGTATATTGGAATCAGCTTGTCCGTCTGTCTGTCCGTCTGTCTGTCTGTCCGTCTGTCTGTAGACAAGATTTTGTCCGGACCATTTCTTGGAAACTGTTGCAAGGATTTGTCTAAAAATTTGTACACTTATTATTCGCCATATGAAGGTGTGCACCTGGTATTTTCATCATGATTGGATAATTTTTTTGCATTTTACAGGTGTTTTTTTTTTTCATTTTTATTATGTGGTTTTGTCCGGATCTGTTCCCAGAGACTATTGCATAGATTTGTATGAAAATTTCTACACTTATTATTTACCATATGAAAATGTGCACCTGGTATTTTCAACATTATTTGATAATTTTTCTGCATTTTACAGTTTTTTGTTTTTTTGTTTTTTTTTTTTGTTTTTTTTTTTTTTGTTTTTTTTTTTTTGGTTTTTTTTTTTTCATTTTTATTGACTTAGTCATTTCGGGTTCATGTTTAAGGTTTGAGACATGGAATCTAGAACATCTGTACAAAAATGTGAAGTACAGCTTAAAACAACTCATTAGAACTAAAAAAAATCACAAAGTATTAAAAACAGTTTTTACATTACACAGCAGATAGTGTAAATCCATTTGTCCCTTGGGAGGAATGAGTGGACACGCATCCAGTTAAAGATTGATTAATGAGTTCAGTGTGGGAAGCTGTTAGGGCATCTCAGATCAAGCAGGTCTTATCTATATCTCCTGGGAATTGGGCAGAGAGAAATAAAGATCTCTGTTGTCTAAGTCTCTTAATTGTAATTTATGTCTGTCCAAATACATAGTTACTGGAACCAGCCTTTTATTTTTAAAATGAGTTTGATATAAAGGTATTAAGATCAATTTGATTTTGTATAATTAATTATGATAATTTTTTTTTCAACAATCAATTTGCAGAGTGTCATGTCTCACAAAGATGACAGATAGTTGCGAACTATTTTTTTCAATGTAATAAAAAACACTGTAATTATTAGTATTGATGTTTTATTAGGTTGCACCTTAGTTTTATTCATTAAAAAAAAAATATAATGAGTAAGTAAATTTTCACTCTAAATGTTTAAGCAAATGGTGAACACCTCTCACATCTAGAAAACATTAGTGATTTTGTATCTTCTCTGAAAAACCCAGCTGGGGGTATTTCTCCCTTTTGGACAGTTCTAGTATATTACTGAAGCAAAAATGTTCATCTTAACATTCTGCAACTATATAGTATAAAACTTTGATCATATGTTCAAAGTAATGGGCCATATAGGGCCAAAATGCCAAATCTTTGACACCTCGAAGAAGGGGAAATATTTTGATCAGCAATATTGAACAAAAGATGCTCAAAATAATGTTATAAACAATATGCATCCTTTCACTTTTTATAGACGAATATCTCAGTCAAGATCTTGACTAATCTTATCCAAAATCAGACGGAAGACCCACTCGTTGCTCGCAACGAGAACCATCTAGTTATTCTTATGTTTCTTTTTCAAGTTTCCGTCTTCACGGAAGACCTTATAGTGATTCTATTGTTTCTTATTATAAGGGTCTTATGTCTTCAGCGGAAGATCCTTCTATTATTCTTATGTTTCTTTTTTTTTAATTTTCTTATTAGGATCTTCCGTCTTCAGCGGAAGACCCTTCTATCATTCTTATATTTCTTTTTTCTCTTTTATCATTAAGGTCTTTCGTCTTCACGGAAGACCTTATAGTGTTTCTACTCTTTCTCATTATTAAGGTCTTCCGTCTTCACGGAAGACCTTAAAGTGATTCTACTGTTTCTCATTAGGTCTTCCGTTTTCAACGGAAAATCTATAGTGATTCTACTGTTTCTTATTATTATTAGTTAAGGTCTTTCGTCTTCACGGAAGACCTTATAGTGATTCTACTGTTTCTTATTATTATTAGGTCTTCCGTTTTCAACGGAAGACCTATAGTGATTCTACTGTTTCTTCTTCTTCTTATTATTATTATTAAGGTCTTCCGTCTTCACGTAAGACCTTATAGTGATTCTACTGTTTCTTATTATTATTATTAGGGTCTTCCGTCTTCAGCGGAAGACCCTTCTATTATTCTATTGTTGTTTTTTGACTTTTCTTATTATTAGGGTCTTCCGTCTTCAGCGGAAGACCCTTCCATTATTCTTATGTTTCTTTTTCAAGCTTCTTATTAGGGTCTTCCGTCTTCAGCAGAAGACCCTTCTATTATTCTTATGTTTCTTTTTCAAGCTTCTTATTATTAGGGTCTTTCGTCTTCAGCGGAAAACCCTTCTATTATTCTTCGGTTTCTTTTTTACCTTTATTACTATTTTTATTCTTTTTTCTTCTTACAAAATTTGTGCAGACGATTTCTCGGAGATGGCTCGTTCGATTTTATTCAAATTTTCAAGGTAGATGCGTTGACATCTGAAGTTAATTCCGGCAAGACTATAAAGGGATATCTACTTCCGGTCGAAAGTTATCGCCCTTTTATCAAAATTTAGAGGACCTCCTTGTCTGCGATAGAACTCAAAAACGGCTTAAGATAGAGCGCTGAAATTTTCAGTGATGATAGAGGACATGTTGCCATTTTGCACCTGGGTTTGGATATTTTCCGGAAGTGCCTAGTATGGAAGCTCGGTAGGGGTCGAAATTTAGGACACTAATTATGAGTGAATTTTTGAGACATTTTGTATCATATCATTTAAAGTATAATTATTTTGTAATAACATACTGAACAATATTTGTGCAGAATAACAAGATCTTTAATATGATATCAAGAAAAAAGGGCTGACTTATCACATTAGGGGCTGAGAGGGGCCAAAAGTATAAAATCAATAACTCTTTAACGATCAATATTTTGGTATACATTACTGAAGCAAAAATGTTTATCTTAACAATTAACAACTATATATTATAATATTTATGTCATATGTTACATAATTAGGGGCCATGAGGGACCAGAATGCTAAATCTTTGACGGTTTATATCTCGAAAGTGAGAAATATTTTGATAAGCAATACTGAACAAAAGATGTTCAGAATAGTGTTTTTTACAATACGCAACCTTTCATTTTTGCTAAACGTCCCCATTAAGGAGTTGAAGGGCTGGCCCCTAATATATATATTTTGCATATATCTCGGAAATGAAAAAGAATTTCTGAATAGTTGTTGAACAAAAAGTGTTCAAAATTATAAGAGCTTTGAGGTGGTATGAAGGAAAAGGGGCTGGACCCTCAAAATAGGGGCCGAGAGGGGCCAAAAGTCTTTAATCAATAACTCTTTAATGATCAACATTTTGCAATTCATTACTGAAGCAAAAATGTTTATTTCAACAATTTCCAACTATATATTATGATATTTACATCACGTGTTACATAATTAGGGGCCACGAGGGGCCAGAAGGCCAAATCTTTGGCACTCTATATCTCGAAAGTGGGAAATGTTTTGATAAGCAATCTAGAATAAAAAATGTTCAAAATAATGTTCTAAACAGTAAGTAACTTTTCGATTTTTGCTAAACGTCCCCATTAAGGAGTTGAAGGACTGGCCCTTAAATATATCTTTTGCATATATCTCGGAAACGAAAAAGAATTTCTGAATAGTTGTTGAACAAAAAGTGTTCAAAATCATAAGAGCTTTAAGGTGGTATGAAGATAAAGGGGCTGGCCCCTCAAAATAGGGGCCGAGAGGGGCCAAAAGTCTTTAATCAATAACTCTTTAATGACCATTTTTTTTTAATATATTACTGAAGCGAAATAGTTCGTCTTCACACTCTTTAACTATATAACATGGTGTTTACATCATATCTTATGCAATAAGGGGTCATTAGGGGTTAGATTGCATAATCTTTGGCGCAATAAATCTTGAAAGGAAGAATATTTTGATAACCAATATTGAACAAAAAGACGTTCAAAATAACATTTTTAATAATATGCAATCTTTCAATTGGTGCTAGACGTCCCCATTTAGGACTTAAAGGACTGGCCCCTAAATATTTCTTTTGCATATATCTCGGAATCAAAAAAGACCTTATAAATAGTTGTTGAACAAAAAGTGTTCAAAATCATGAAAGCTTTCAGATGATATCAAGAAAAAGGGGCTGACCACTCATATAAGGGGCCTAGAAGGGCCGAAAGTTTTTAATCTATAAATTTTTAATGTTCAATATTTTGTTACACATTACTGAAGGAAAATTCTTTGTCTTAACAATTTATTTATATCACTATTTTTTAGCGAAAATCTCAGTCAAATTCTTATCTCATCTTATCGAAAATCGGACGGAAGACCCACTCGTTGCTCGCAACGAGATCGCATCTAGTTATTATTCTTTTTTTCTGCACAAATTTTGTGCAGACGATTTCTCGGAGATGGATCGATGGATTTGCTTCAGATTTTCAGGATTGTTGCTAGGTTATCTGAAGTTAATTCCGGCAAAATAATTTTTTGAAATTCACTTCCGGTCGAAAGTTATCGCCCTTTTATCCAAATTTAGAGAACCTCCTTGTCTGCGATGGAACTCAAAAACGGCTTAAGTTAGAGCGCTGAAATTTTGAGTGATGATAGAGGACATGTTGCCATTTTGCACCTGGGTTTGGATATTTTCCGGAAGTGCCTAGTATGGAAGCTCGGTAGAGGTCGAAATTTAGGACACGAATCATGAGTGAATTTTTGAGACATTTTGTATCATATCTTTTAAAGTATAATTATTTTGCGAAAACATACTGAACAATATTTGTGCAGAATGACAAGATCTTTAATATGATATCAAGAAAAAAGGGCTGACTTGTCATATTAGGGGCCAAGAGGGGCCAAAATTATTAAATCAATAACTCTTTAACGATCAATATTTTGGTATACTTTACTGAAGCAAAAATGTTTATCTTAACAATTTACAACCATATATTATGATATATACATCATATATTACATAATTAGGGGCCATATGGGGCCAAAATGCAAAATCTTTGGCACTCTATATCTCGAAAGTGGGAAATATTTTGAAAAGCAATATTGAATAAAAGATGTTCAAAATAATGTTCTAAACAATATTTAACCTTTCGATTTTTGCTAAACGTCCCCATTAAGGAGTTGAAGGGCTGGCCCCTAAATATATCATTTGCATATATCTGGGAAACGAAAAAGAATTTCTGAATAGTTGTTGAACAAAAATTGTTTAAAATCATAAGAGCTTTAAAGTGGTATGAAGAAAAAGGGGCTGGCCCCTCAAAATAGGGGCCAATAGGTTCCAAATGTCTTTAATCAATAACCTTTTAACGATCAGTATTTTGCAATTCATTACTGAAGCAAAAATGTTTGTCTTAACAATTTACAACTATATATTATAAAATTTATATCATATGTTACATAATTAGGGGCCATAAGGGGCCAGAATGCAAAATCTTTGGCACTCTATATCTCAAAAGTGGGAAATATTTTGAAAAGCAATATTGAATAAAAGATGTTCAAAATAATGTTCTAAACAATGTTTAACCTTTCGATTTTTGCTAAACGTCCCCATTAAGGAGTTGAAGGGCTGGCCCCTAAATACATCTTTTGCATATATCTCGGAAACAAAAAAGAATTTCTGAATAGTTGTTGAACAAAAAGTGTTCAAAATCATAAGAGCTTTAAAGTGGTATGAAGAAAAAGGGGCTGGTCTCTCAAAATAGGGGCTGAGAGGGGCCAAAAATGTTTAGTCAATAACATTTTAACGATCAATATTTTGCAATTCATTACTGAAGCAAAAATGTTTATCTTAAAAATTTCCAACTATATATTATTATATTCACATCACATGTTACATAATTAGGGGCCATAAAGGGGAAGATGGTAAAATCTTCAGGCACTTTATATTTTGAAAGTGGGAAATGTTTTGATAAGCAACATAGAATAAAAGATGTTCAAAATAATGTCCTAAACAGTAAGTAACCTTTCAATTTTTGCTAAACGTCCCCATTTAGGAGTTGAAGGGCTGGCCCCTAAATATATTTTTTGCATATATCCCGGAAACGAAAAAGAATTTCTGAATAGTTGTTGAACAAAAATTGTTCAAAATCATAAGAGCTTTAAAGTGGTATGAAGAAAAAGGGGCTGGCCCCTCAAAATAGGGGCCGAGAGGGGCCGAAAGTCTTAAATCAATAACTATTTAATGATCAATATTTTGTAATACATTACTGAAGCGAAATAGTTCATCTTCAAACTCTTTGACATGGTGTTTACATCATATGTTATGCAATAAGGGATAATTAGGGGTCAGATTGTATAATCTTTGGCGCAATAAATCTTGAAAAGGAAGAATATTTTGATAACCAATATTTAAACAAAAGACGTTCAAAATAATATTCTTAATATGCAATCATTCAATTTTTGCTAGACGTCCCCATTTAGGACTTAAAGGGCCGGCCCTTAATATTTCTTTTGCATATATCTCGGAAACGAAAAAGAATTTCTGAATAGTTGTTGAACAAGAAGTGTTCAAAATCATGAGAGCTCTAAGACGATATCAAGAAAAAGGGGCTGACCGCTCATGTAAGGGGCCAAGACGGGCCGGAGGTGTTTAATCTATAACTTTTTATTGATCAACATTGTTCCACATTACTGAAGGGATTTGTCTTAACAATTTATTTATATAACTATTTTTTAACGAAAATCTCAGACAAAATTCTTTTCTCATCTTATCGAAAATTGGACGGAAGACCCACTCGTTGCTCGCAACGAGATCGCATCTAGTTAGGGTCTTCTGTCTCCAACGGAAGACCCTTCTATTATTCTATTGTTTCTTTTTCACTTTTATTATTATTATTATTATTATTCTTTATTTTTCTTTACAATTTTTGTGCAGAAGATTTCTCGGAGTTGGCTGGATCGATTTACTTGAAAATTTCAGGGAAAATGTATCTTTGTCTGAACCTTATACGTTTTTTTTTATTTTTTTGAAATTCACTTCCGGTCGGAAGTTATCGCCCTTTAATCAAAATTCAGAGGACCTCCTTGTCTGCAATGGAACTCAAAAACGATTAAAGCTAGAGTGCTGAAATTTTCAGCGATGATAGAGGACATGTTGCCATTGATCACCTGGGTTTTCAAATCTTCCGGAAGTGCCTAGTATGGAAGCTCGGTAGGGGTCAAAATTTAGGACACGAATCATGAGTGAATTTTAGAGACATTTCTTACGATAATTTTTTAACTATGAGTATTTTGTTAAACCATATTGAACAGAAATTGTGTAGAATTACAAGATCTTTTATATGATATCAAAGAAAAAGGGCTGACTCATCACATTAGGGGCTGAGAAGGGCCGAAAGTCTTTAATCTATAACTCTTTAACGATCAATATTTTGTAATGCATTACTGAAGCAAAAATGTTTATCTCAACAATGTACGACTATATATTGTGATATTCACATCATATGTTACATAATTAGGGGCCATAAGGGGCCAGAATGCTAAATCTTTGACGCTTCATATCTCAAAAGTGGGAAATATTTTGATAAGCAATATTGAACAAAAGATGTCCAAAATAATGTTTTATACAAGATGCAACCTTTCATTTTTTGCTAAACGTCCCCATTAAGGAGTTGAAGGGCCGGCCCCTAAATACTTCTTTTACAAATATCTCAGAAACGAAAAAGAATTTCTGACTAGTTGTTGAACAAAAAGTGTTCAAAATCATGAGAGCTTTAAAGTGATATGAAGAAAAAGGGGCTGGACCCTCACAATAGGGGCTGAGAGGGGCTGAAAGTCTTTAATCAATAACTCTTTAACGATCAATATTTTGTAATGCATTACTGAAGCAAAAATGTGTATCTCAACAATGTACGACTATATATTATGATATTTACATCAAATGTTACATAATTAGGGGCCATAAGGGACCAGAATGCTAAATCTTTGACGCTTTATATCTCAAAAGTGGGAAATATTTTGATAAGCAATATTGAACAAAAGATGTCCAAAATAATGTTTTATACAAGATGCAACCTTTCATTTTTTGCTAAACGTCCCCATTAAGGAGTTGAAGGGCCGGTCCCTAAATACTTCTTTTACAAATATCTCAGACATGAAAAAGAATTTCTGACTAGTTGTTGAACAAAAAATGTTCAAAATCATAAGAGCTTTAAAGTGATATGAAGAAAAAGGGGCTGGACCCTCACAATAGGGGCTGAGAGGGGCCGAAAGTCTTTGAACAATAACTCTTTAACGATCAATATTTTGTAATGCAATACTGAAGCAAAAATGTGTATCTCAACAATGTACGACTATATATTGTGATATTCACATCATATGTTACATAATTAGGGGCCAGAAGGGGCCAGAATGCTAAATCTTTGACGCTTCATATCTCAAAAGTGGGAAATATTTTGATAAGCAATATTGAACAAAAGATGTCCAAAATAATGTTCTAAACAAGATGCAACCTTTCATTTTTTGCTAAACGTCCCCATTAAGGAGTTGAAGGGCCGGTCCCTAAATACTTCTTTTGCAAATATCTCAGAAAGGAAAAAGAATTTCTGACTAGTTGTTGAACAAAAAGTGTTCAAAATCATGAGAGCTTTAAAGTGATATGAAGAAAAAGGGGCTGGACCCTCACAATAGGGGCTGAGAGGGGCCGAAAGTCTTTGAACAATAACTCTTTAACGATCAATATTTTGTAATGCATTACTGAAGCAAAAATGTGTATCTCAACAATGTACGACTATATATTATGATATTTACATCAAATGTTACATAATTAGGGGCCAGAAGGGGCCAGAATGCTAAATCTTTGACGCTTCATATCTCAAAAGTGGGAAATATTTTGATAAGCAATATTGAACAAAAGATGTCCAAAATAATGTTTTAAACAAGATGCAACCTTTCATTTTTTGCTAAACGTCCCCATTAAGGAGTTGAAGGGCCGGTTCCTAAATACTTCTTTTGCGAATATCTCAGAAATGAAAAAGAATTTCTGACTAGTTGTTGAACAAAAAGTGTAAAAAATCATAAGAGCTTTAAGGTAATATCAAGGAAAAGGGTCTGACCCCTTAAATAAGGGGCCGAGAGGCGCCGAAAGTATACAATCAATAACTCTTTAATGATCAATATTTTGTAATATATTACTGAAGCGAAATAGTTCTTCTTCACACACTTCATCTAAATAACATGATGTTGATATCATATGTTACGAAAAAAGGGGTCTTTAGGGGGCCAAATTGCATAATCCTTGGCGCAATATGTCTTGAAAAGGAAGGATATTCTGATAAACAGTATTGAACAGAAGACGTTCAAATAATATTCTGAACAGTATGCACTCTTTGAATTTTTGCTAGACGTCCCCATTTAGGACTTGAAGGGCCGGCCCTTAATATTTCTTTTTCATATATCCCGAAAACAAAAAAGAATTTCTAAATAGTTGTTGAACAAAAAGTGTTCAAAATCATGAGAGCTTTAAGATGATATCAAGAAAAAGGGGCTGACCTCTCACATTAGGGGCCAAGAACGGCTGAAAGTCTTTAATCTATAACAATTTAATGATCAATATTTTGTTAAACATTATTAAAGCAAAATTGTTCGTCTTAACAATTTATTTATATTATTATATTTGAACAAAAATCCCAGTCAAATTCTTATCTCATCTTATCAAAAATCGGACGGAAGACCCACTCGTTGCTCGCAACGAGATCTCATCTAGTTATTATTATTATTCTTTTTTTCTGCACAAATTTTGTGCAGACGATTTCTTGGAGATGGATTGATGGATTTGCTTCAGATTTTCAGGATTGTTGCTAGGTTATCTGAAGTTAATTCCGGCTAAAAAAAATTTTGAAATTCACTTCCGGTCGAAAGTTATCGCCCTTTTATCAAAATTTAGAGGACCTCCTTGTCTGCGTTGGAACTCATAAACGGCTTTAGCTAGAGCGCTGAAATTTTCAGTGATGATAGAGGACAGGTTGCCATTTTGCACCTGGGTTTGGATATTTTCCGGAAGTGCCTAGTATGGAAGCTCGGTAGGGGTCAAAATTTAGGACACGAATCATGAGTGAATTTTTGAGACATTTTGTATCATATCTTTTAAAGTATAATTATTTTGCTAAAACATACTGAACAATATTTGTGCAGAATGACATGATCTATAATACGATATCAAGAAAAAAGGGCTGACTTGTCATATTAGGGGCCGAGAGGGGCCAAATGTATTAAATCAATAACTCTTTAACAATCAATACTTTGGTATACATTACTGAAGCAAAAATGTTTATCTTAACAATTTACAACTATATATTATAAAATTTATGTCATATGTTACATAATTAAGGGCCATAAGGGGCCAGAAGGCAAAATCTTTGGCACTCTATATCTCGAAAGTGAGAAATTATTTGATCAGCAATATTGAATAAAAGATGTTCAAAATAATGATAAGCAATATTTAACCTTTCGATTTTTGCTAAACGTCCCCATTAAGGAGTTGAAGGGCTGGCCCCTAAATATATCTTTTGAATATATCTCGGAAACGAAAAAGAATTTCTAAATAGTTGTTGAACAAAAATTGTTCAAAATCATAAGAGCTTTAAAGTGGTATGAAGAAAAAGGGGCTGGCCTCTCAAAATAGGGGCCGAGAGGGGCCAGAAGTCTTTAATCAATAACTCTTTAACGATCAATATTTTACAATTCATTACTGAAACAAAAATGTTTATCTCAACAATTTCCAACTATATATTATGAAATTCACATCATATGTTACATAATTAGGGGCCATAAGGGGCCAGAAGGCCAAATTTTGACACTTTATATCTCGAAAGTGGGAAATGTATTGATAAGCAATATAGAATAAAAGATGTTCAAAATAATGTTCTAAACAGTAAGTAACCTTTCGATTTTTGCTAAACGTCCCCATTTAGGAGTTAAAGGGCTGGCCCCTAAATATATCTTTTGCATATATCTCGGAAACGAAAAAGAATTTCTGAATAGTTGTAGAACCAAATATGTTTAAAATCATAAGAGCCTTAAAGTGGTATGAAAAAAAAGGGGCTGGCCCCTCAAAATAGGGGCCGAGAGGGGCCGAAAGTCTTTAATTAATAACACTTTAACGATCAATATTTTGTAATTCATTACTGAAGCAAAAATGATTATCTCAACTATTGTCAAATATATATTATGATATTCACATCACATTTTACATAATTAGGGGCCATAAGGGGCCAGAAGGCCAAATCTTTTGCTCTCTATATCTCAAAAATGAGAAATGTTTTGATAAGCAATATTGAATAAAAGATGTTCAAAATAATGATCTGATCAATATGTAACCTTTCGATTTTTGCTAAATGTCCCCATTTAGGAGTTGAAGAGCTGGCCCCTAAATATATCTTTTGCATGTATCTCGGAAACGAAAAAGAATTTCTGAATAGTTGTTGAACAAAAAGTGTTCAAAATCATGAGAGCTTTAAGATGATATCAAGAAAAAGGGGCTGACTACTCATATAAGGGGCCAAGACGGGCCGGAAGTGTTTAATCTATAACCTTTTATTGATCAATATTTTGTTACACATTACTGAAGGAAAATTGTTGTCTTAACAATTTATTTATATAACTATTTTTTTAACAAAAATCTCAGTCAAATTCTTATCTCATCGAAAGTCGACGGAAGACCCACTCGTTGCTCGCAACGAGATCGCATCTAGTTATTATTATTATTCTTTTTTTTTTCCTTACCGATTTTGTGCAGAAGATTTCTCGGAGATCTCTCGATCGATTTGCTTCAAATTTTCAGGGTTGATGCGTTGCTATCTGAAATTTATAGCGCCGCTTCAGTTTTTGAAAAATCACTTCCGATCAGAAGTTATCGCCCTTTGATCGATTTTTACATAGACCTTGTGTCTGCACAAAAACTCAAGAACGACAAATGCTAGAGTGTTGAAACTTTCAGTGGTGATAGAGGACATGTTCTAGATGTGCACCTTGGTTTTCAAATTTTCCGGAAGTGCGAAGTATGGAAGCTCGGTAGGGGTCGAAATTTAGGACGTGATTTATGAGTGAATTTTAGAGACATTTCTTATAAAAACATTTTAAATTGAAGTATTTTGTTATAACATATTGAACAAGAAGTCTTCAAAATCAAAAGACCTTTTATTTGATATCAAGAAAAAGGGGCTGACTCCTCAAATTAGGGGCTCGGAAGGGCCAAAAGTCTTTCATCTATAACTTTTTAATGATCAATATTTTGTTATAAATTACTGAAGCAAAAATGTTTATCTTAACCTTCTACAACTATATATTATAAAATTTTGATCATATGTTATGTAATACGGGGCCATAAGGGGCCAGAATGCTAAATCTTTGACACTTTATATCTCGAAAAGGGAAAATATTTTGATAAGCAATATTGAACAAAAGATGTTCAGAATAATGTTCTAAACAATATACACCCTTTTAATTTTTGCAAGACATCCCCATTAAGGACTTGGAGGGCTGGCCCCTAAATATTGTTATTCTATATATCTCTTAAACGAAAGGAAATTTCTGAATAGTTGTTGAACAAAAAGTCTTCAAAATCACAAGACTTTTATTTGATATCAAGAAAAAGGGGCTGACTCCTCAAATTAGGGGCTCAGAAGGGCCAAACCAAAAGTCTTTCATCTATAACTTTTTAATGATCAATATTTTGTTATATATTACTGAAGCAAAAATATTTATCTTAACATTCCGCAACTATATATTATAAAATTTTGATCATATGTTACGTAATAAGGGGCCATAAGGGGCCAGATTGCTAAATCTTTGACACATTATATCTCAAAAAGGGGAAATATTTTGATAAGCAATATTGAACAAAAGATGTTCAGAATAATGTTCTAAAAAATATACACCCTTTTAATTTTTGCAAGACATCCCCATTAAGGACTTGGAGGGCTGGCCCCTAAATATTGTTATTCTATATATCTCTTAAACAAAAGGAAAGTTCTGAATAGTTGTTGAACAAAAAGTCTTTAAAATCACAAGACCTTTTATTTGATATCAAGAAAAAGGGGCTGACTCCTCAAATTAGGGGCTCAGAAGGGCCAAAAGTCTTTCATCTATAACTTTTTAATGATCAATATTTTGTTATAAATTACTGAAGCAAAAATGTTCATCTTAACATTCTGCAACTATATATTATAAAATTTTGATCATATGTTACGTAATAAGGGGCCATAAGGGGCCAGATTGCTAAATCTTTGACACTTTATATCTCGAAAAGGGAAAATATTTTGATAAGCAATATTGAACAAAAGATGCTCAGAATAACGTTTTAAACAATATGCATCCTTTCACTTTTTATAGACGAATATCTCAAGTCAAGGTCTTGACTAATCTTATCCAAAATCAGACGGAAGACCCACTCGTTGCTCGCAACGAGAACCATCTAGTTATTATTATTATTATTGTTTTCCCCAAAATTTTTTGCAGGCGATTTCTCAAAAACTATTCAGTGGTTTTAAATGAAACTTTCAGGAATTATGCGTCGTCAAATGGACTTTGTTCATCAGAAGAAAAATTTTGAAAACTTGCTTCTGGTGCCAAATTATTGACAGTTTTCTGATTTTAAAATGAAATTTTGTCCCCCCTTTTTTTCAAAAATGGTTTAAGATATGAACTGGAGACTTGTTAGAGATGATAGGTTATCTTCTAACTGAGGGGAATCACCTTTTTGTGCGTCGTCAGTACTTCCGGTCGTTACCGGATGCGAATTTAAAAAAGTCGAATTTTTAAACTTTTTTGTTTTTCTATATTTTTCTTTTATTTTAATAAGGTTAATAGAGGCCCTTCTGAAAATGCTTAATATATAATTTATTTTAGAATTGATAAATCCAAACTCTAGATATTCGCATTTCTAAATTTGAAGTGGGTCCAAAATGGCGGCTGTCTCCGTAAACTCTGATAAGTAGGTCGGAATTTACGGAGTCAGCCGAGCGTTTGTTTAAATGAAAGTACCATATGGATCAAAGAAATGTGAAGGAATTGTTGGATTCTCACATCACAATTACGTTGCAATTCTGTTTCGAACTAGAGTTTTAATCCGGGGTTTCCTCAAACGTCTACTATAATTGTTCTTGTCTGTATCTCAAAGTAGAAAAACGACATGACCACAAGTGGAAATACGATAACTATAACCTTTTGTTTTACACCACGGAAAAACTGATCCTAAACCATGGTTATAAGTAATAGCTTTTCAAGAAACTTGCCTGACTAAAGCAATCAATATATAGTATTTATTACGTGGCCATTGTTTTTTCCCCATGCAGGCTTGTATCATATTAAATGAACAGAAAAGACAAAAATAAGAAAACCATTTTTTTAAAGATTGTTTAATGAAGTTGATATAAATATTTTCATTCTAAAAGATGTTGTTATTGAACATAAATGGTATCAGATTCCTTGGCCGTCGCAGGACGAGACATGTTTTTGGGCGAAACATTCCAGTCTTTTCATGAATGTGTAACTAATCGGGATAGTCCAGTTTGGGGGTAAACAGGAAAATAAAACTTGTAGAAAATCTTCCCTAAATCACTGCTTTAGTGTTACTTATCCATACGATATATAATAAGTACAATATGATAAATATACTTTCTCAAGCTCGATATTCAGGTTATAAGAAAATACATTTTGAAATTTCATTGAAGCTATCACCATTCAATAGAAAATACATTCCAAAGGAAATGCGCGAATATTTACGTGTGAGGTTTCGCGCGAAATAATGTATCGTGACCAACCTTTCGTAGTAGACAAATGGTCTGATGCAGAAGTATATAGAAGTGCAGAAAAAGATTACATGGACATGCCTGTATATGGAATTACATGAAATAAAAAGTTGAATACATAAAGAATAAAAGAAAGTAAACAGTATCATCAGAGAATGGCTAAAGATATGAATATGAAACTTTCTGAGGTAATAGAGCATCAAATGTAGATATGGTGATCGACCATTATTTTTCGTCGTTCTTACTTCCGGTCGCAAACGGAAGTGAATTTGAAAATGTTAAATTTGCAACTTTTTGTTTTTCAATATTTTTCTCTGGGATTTACAGGGTTAATAGAGAGTCTCCTAGGAGTTTTATGTATGTTTTCATCTTTTTGATTGAATAAGTTTGCAGAGATTTTTATAAAATTCACTTCCGGTCAAGTGTTTACCTGTCCTCAAAATTATAATTTGTTCTCACAATGTTGCTCGGCAACAGTAAACGACTGAAGTCTGAAACTTTCAGGTCTGATAGTCAGTCATCAGTTTATTTGAATCGTGAGAAAATCTTGTATCTTGTATCGCCGTTACTTCCGGTCGTGACAGGAAGTGATGCAAAAAAGTGAATGGTTAATGGTTAGCTTTCTTAGATTTTCACGCAGAATTTCTTTTATCACTTTTTCACCGTGAATTTTTTTTTTTTTTTTTTTTTTTTTTTTTTTTTTTTTTTTGATTTTCAGAATCGGACGGAAGACCTCTCATTGCTCGCAATGAGTTTCTAGTTTTTATTATTTTTTTGACTTTAAAATTTTGTGCAGGCGATTTCTCAAAGACTATTGGATGGATTTACTTGAAATTTTCAGGAAAGATGTGTCGTAACATGAACTTGACCTATCTGAGAGAAAATTTGGAAATTCACTTCCGGTGCCAAGTTACAGACCATTTTCTGATTTCAAAATGACATTTTGTCCGCGGATAATCTCGAGAACGACAAAAGATATATATGTCAAACTTTCAGGGATTATAGTTCGTGAAGATACAGTACCGACCAGACACAACCTAACAGAAAGCGAACCCAAAGCGCACCCCGGGTTCGCTGCCTGGGTTCGCTTCGGGTTCGCTTGGGGTTCACTATAGCGGACCCCGGGCGAACCCGGAGCGCACCCCGAGCGAACCCGCAGCGGACCCAGAGCGAACGCCGAAAGTGAACCCCAAATTCAGTAGCGAACCCAGCAAGCGAACGCGCGTTCGGTGTTGCGTAACTGACCTGTCAATCAGGATTAGCGATAAGACGTGTTAACCAATCAGCGCGTCGACCGATCAGCATGTCAGTTTGTCATTCGATGTAAATAAAACATTCTACAAGCAAAGTGTGTTTATGTACAGTGTGAAATTATTATTAACACGATTAAAAAAATATTTATATTTATAAATTAACATCTAGGTATCATGTTATATTTACACATTTATTTTCTTTATTTTTTATTTTTAAAATCCATTTATTATATTGCGTAAATTTATCAGACAAAAAGTTCTTCAATGTATAAAAGAAAATAATGGTTATAACAATTGTTACTGAAAAAAAAAAGAAAAAAAAAGTATTTTGACAAATTATAACATTTCATTTTCTCAAGATACTGTACAAGAGTATGTATATGTACGTGCTTTCATTCAATTATTTTATTTTTATCATTCTAATTTACATTTTTGTTTAAATCCAGATCAACATCAAAATTATTAATCTTCTTAATTGAAAAAAAGTAAAAAAAAAATAAATAAATAAATAAATAAATAAAAATAAATAAAGAACAGCATAAATGTACCTGTACAGTATGTCCAATCGTAAACTACTATGGTATTATTTTGATTTATCATTTACAAAAAAATAATGTAAAGCTTGATTTACCTTGTTGTTGTTTTTTTATTATTATTAACTGAAATAAAAAGAAAAAAACAACGCGCGATTTACATGTACATTATTGAACGAACTAATTATCGGTAGTAAATAAGCAATATAATAAGTCGTACAGTATTGTATTCTTTTAAAACGGCGTAACTTTAAACGATAAAGCGTATTTAAGATGTTTAGCGATTTTTTTTTTCTCTGATGATGGGTCTCGTTAACTGCTTTTTGTGGTCATGATATTTTTATATCAATACATCAGAAATGTACATTTTTACAAAAAAATTATTAAGTCCCAATACTTACATAAATAATTATTCGACAAATGTACACGACATGATTGTCGGGGTTACTTTTTATCCCTGATACTTATTATTAATTTAATTTCTGCAGATGAATGAATTTAAAAAAAAAAATGCTGATTTTTGAATTCATGGAAAGATGAATATAAGTATTTATTCATTATTTAGGCCACTTTTAAAAAATTTTTACCCCCATACTGCATATTATAAAATCCAATAGAATCAAAACTCACAGTCAACCTATATCATATGATAGAACATGTTGCATTCGATCATAAATTACATTTTTTCGTATCAAAAAGATTAAAAAAATTCTAAGTCGGAGAATTACATTAAGAATTATTTGTAATCTAAAATACCTATTAAACCTATTTACATGTAGTTTCAAAAATATTTTTTTCTATAATTTTTTTTTCAGATTTCAAAGTCGATTTATTGCAGCGGTAAATATTTTTAATCTAAAATATCTAATTTTTTTTTTTTTTTTTTTTTTTTTTTTTTTTTTTTTTTTTTAAATCCACTCCTAAATATTTTTAACTATTTTGTGTAAAACATGATCGTTCGTGTATGTTGTCAACAATAACATTGCAGCCACTGCACATGCACATGTATCGATCGCCACAAAAATAACAGTGATCGATTTCACTGCTGTATTTGGAATAAACAAGGGGCGGAGCTTACTGGCGGCAAGATTAAAGCGGGGTCCGCTTCGCGCATGAGTGCGTAAAGCGAACCCAGAAAGAGAACGCTGGGTTCGCTCTAGCGGACCCAGAGCTGACCCCGAGCGAACGCAGAGCGAACCCGAAGCGAACCCAGAGCGCACCCAAAATTTCTGAAAGCGGACCCGTAGCGGACCCCGAGCGAACCCAGAAAGCGAACCCGGGGTGCGCTTTGGGTTCGCTCTGGTATTAGGTTGTGTCCGGTCGGTACTGTACTAGCCGGGTCGCTACTTTTCGTTTGTCGTTGGCACTTCCGGTCGCTTTCGGAAGTGATCAAAGAAATCGTAAAAATTCAACTTTCTTTTTTTAAATTAATTCTTATATCATATTATTGCATTTCTATTGTAGTTTCGAAATATGTTGGTCCCACCGGAAACAAAAACGACAACTTCCGGTTTTAAGAGAAAAACTACATAAATTGAGTATTTTTCTTTCCCATTAATATCTTTTGTAGATAAAGTATTTGGAATGAATTTTAAATATTTTATTCAAACTGCAAATGTCTAACGTAACGTCAAATATCTTTGTAAAATTCACTTCCGGTCGCGTGTTTTTCTGTCCTCAATATGAGAAGTTGTCTAAGCAAGATCTCAAAAACGGTAAGAGATTAAGACACCAAACTTATATGAGCAACAGACCTTAAGATGTAGGCAATACCATTTTGGTTCAGAACGTCAGCCGTCACTTCCGGTCGTCACAGGAAGTTATCAAAGAAATCGAAAATTTCAACTTTTCTTTTTTAAATTAAAAATTGCATCACTTTATTGCAACTTTTTTGCAGATTCGAAAGATGTTAGTCCCACCAGAAACAAATACGACAACTTCCGGTTATAAGAGAAAAACTAAATAATTTGAGTATTTTACTTTCCCATAGTTATTAAATATGTTATTCAGATGGCAGATGTCTAGAGTAACCTTAAATATCTTTCAAAAATTCACTTCCGGTTGCGTGTTTTTTTTTTTTTTTTTTTTTTTTTTTTTTTGTCCTCAAAATGAGAAGTTGTCTGAGAGAGATCTCAGAAACAGGTAAAAGATTAAAACACCAAACTTTTATGAGTAATAGACCTTGAGGAGTTGGCGAAAGCATTTGGGTAAACGCGTCAGTCGTCACTTCCGCTTGTCACAGGAAGTGATCAAAGAAATCAAAAATTTTAACTTTACTTTTAAAACTTGCATCACTTTATTGCATCTCTTTCGCTGTTTTGAATTATGTTAGATTCCACCGGGCACAAAAACGTCAACTTCCGGTTTTAGGAGATAAACTACGGTATTTTATATTTACAATTATCATAAATTTTGCTTACATAAAGTACTTGAAATAATTTCATGTATGTTTTAGATACTGTAAATGTCTAAAGGAAAGTCAGAGATTTTTATAAAATTCAGTTCCGGTCGCGTGTATACCTGTCCTCCAAATTAGAATTTGTTCTCACAATATTGCTCGGCGACAGTAAACGACTGAAGTCTGAAACTTTCAGGACTGATAGTCAGTCATCAGTTTATTTGAATCATCAGAAAATCTTGTATCGCCGTTACTTCCGGTCGTGAGAGGAAGTGATGCAAAAAAGTGAATGGTTATTAATGGTTAGCATGTTGGATTTTCAAGTGACGACCAGGGTTAAATCTCCAGAGTGTCTGAATTTTTTTTTATCACTTTTTCAGCTTGAATTTTCGTTTTTATTTTTAGAATCGGACGGAAGACCTCTCATGAGTTTCTAGTTATTATTCTTATTTTTTAGACAAATTTTGTGCACGCAATATCTCGAGAACTATGCAGCGGTTTTTTCATCAATCTTTCAGGGATAATGCGCAATAAAATGCCATTGTTACGTTTGAAAGAGTTTTGGAGAAACTCGCTTTTGGTTCCAAGTTTTTCTGATTTCAAAATGAAATTTTATCCGCGCGAGATCTAAAGAACGGCTAAAAATATGAACTGGAGACTTGTTGGAGAGCATAGAACATGACTTCTAGATATCCGGGTTTGCCTTTTCGTGCGTCGTGAGTTCTTCCGGTTGCGAATTTAAA
The DNA here is from genome assembly GCF_033153115.1 of Saccostrea echinata. Classification (NCBI taxonomy): domain Eukaryota; kingdom Metazoa; phylum Mollusca; class Bivalvia; order Ostreida; family Ostreidae; genus Saccostrea; species Saccostrea echinata. Next base: position 1,212,061 of record NW_026889784.1, read on the forward strand.
AAGTAAATTTTTTTCAACTTTTACGTTTTTCAATATTTTTCTTTGATTTTAATAGGGGTAATAGAGACTCTTATCGCAATGCTTAATATATAATTTGTTTTTAAAATTGTCCACGAAAAGACATTCTGAAAATAGATTTTTTAGAAAAGTCTTGTGCACGCAATATCTCGAGAACAATTCAATGGTTTTTCTTCAAACTTTCAGGGATAATGTGCTATAAAATGCCTTTGTTACATTTGAAAGAATTTTGGAGAAATTCGTTTCTGGTTCCAAATTATGGATATTTTTCTGATTTTGAAATTAATTTTTATCCGCGCGAGATCTAAAGAACGGCTAAAGATATGAACTGGGGAATTGTTGGAGACCATAGAACATGATTCTAGATGTGCGGGTTTGTCTTTACATGCGTCGTGAGTACGGGTTTGCCTTTACATGCGTCGTGTGTGCTTCCGGTCGCTACCGGAAGCGAATTAAAAAAGTCAACTTTTTCAACTTTTACGTTTCGCAAATACAATTTATCATTGAGTCAAATGCTGACTAACGTTTTTCATACTAATTGTTAGGTCATTATATACACACTGAATTGTCGGCGGATTTTTCCGTTATTTCCCGATCATGACAAGGAGCACATGGCGGGTGTGACCGTTCGGCAGGGGATGCTCACTCCTCCATGGCACCTGATCTCACTTCTGGTGTTTTTGAGGTTCGTATTTGCTCTGCTCCTATTTTGTTTTGTTTAATGGACTTTTGAGCTTGAATGTTGTTCGTTATCTCCATATATTTCACAGTAATATATCTAATACAGTTTACTTTGTTTCTTTTCACAAATGCAACAGAAGCACAATCTAATTAAAATTAGACTTCTTAGATCCGCTCAGTATACATTCTGCGCAGAGTATACGGCGCGGATCTAAGAAGTCTAATTTTAATCAGATTAATTGCATTAATTTGGAATAAATTATTATTTTTATTATTTCTATAGTAACATGGAATTACAGTGAAGTATTAGATAAAGATGTCATTATTTATAAAAAGTTTAGAGTAAGCATATTTTTTTTTTATTTATGCAAAACCACTGCATTCACAATTAATTTACAAATTAACTTTTTTGAAATATGCAATTACAGCGAAAAGTTGAATGTAGATGTCATACCTCATATTAACTCATAGTAAACACTGTATTACAGTACTGCAAGCACAGTTCTTTTGAATGAAATTTAAATAAATTAATTCATTTCATTATTTGTGAATAATCATGAAATTTTCAATCAATGCATATATATAAAGCAAAAAATTACATTGATTTAACGTTCATTAACCCTTACTATTTTGACCTTGAAAAATAAATGCTCATTACCCGTTATTTCAACATTAAATTTTCCTCACTTTTTCAACGTTAAAAATATGTTGCATCCTCGACGCTGTTTCAATGTTAAAATACTAACGAACATTCAAAGTTGAAGATATGCTGCATTTTTATCATTGCTTTAACCTTAAAATAACAGCAAATATTTAACGTTGAAAATATGTTGAATCTTCAAGGTTGTTTCAATGTTGAAATATCGACGAACATTCAACGTTGAAAATTTGCTGCAGCTTCAACGTCGTGTCAACATTGAAATAATACCAAACATTCAACGTTGAAAATTTGCTGAATCTTCAACGTTGTTTCAACGTTGAAATATCGATGAACATTCAATGTTGAAAATATGTTGTATCTTTAACGTTGTTTCAACGTTGTAAAAAGTTTAAGGATTCAACGTTGAAAATATGTTGAATCTTCAACTTTGTTTCAACGTTGAAATATCGACGAACATTCAACGTTGAAATTATGTAGCATCTTTAACGTTGTTTCAACGTTGTGAAAAGGTTGAGTATTCAACGTTGAACTACAGTTGCTCAACGCAGCTATGTTAAGGCTTCCCGAAGCTTTAAAATGCGCTCAAAACATAATATGTCATTGCGAGGTCGGTTTTGGTTTTCATTTATAAGTATTGAACTTTAGTACTTCATCAAATTTATATAAAGGGTTTCCTCGGCTATATATTAGCATATTTGTTATGATATCACATGACTTTGTTGATCACGTGACGGTCATTTATAATTTTTTGAAGTGTTTCATATAAATCGCTTCGGCGCAGCTGATTAACACAATAATTATTAACATTTTGTTATATAAATAAACTCATCGTATCCTTGTGTATCCGAAATGTGCTTGGAGAAGTCATAGTATTACTTGGGTACAAAATATTTCCTGAGAAACTCAACTTACCTACAAATTTGAGGGTGTTTTCCATACAATATCGTCATCTGTATTAAAACAAAGCCAACACACATTTTTCCCAAGCAAGATTCAGTTAGAGAACAACCTCTTCTTACAGATTTCCACAAAAATTCTCAGATTAATCCTCATTAATCACCTGCGCCAGACTCTTTTATGCACACAAAAAAAATTCTACCTCCAACCACGGGTATAAAACAGAGTACATTTCAAAAGTATATTTTTCATAAGCATTTTGAACATGATGAATTTCAATCAAGAGTAGGTAAGCGGTGTATTTTTAAAATATTCGGACATATAAGACTTAAAAAACCTTTAACGACTCGTGAATTTTGCAATAGCTATCTAGCATTTTACATGCAGTTTGAAATAAAGTGTAAAGTTCATGACACTCTCCCCGTCATAACACCTCAAGTTTGCAGTGACCTGACAACATTTTCAATTATAACGTCATATTTTGGTAGTTCAGGGTTGTGAAGGCACAGAGTGCACTGTCATACTCTACGGGAAGCCTTAACTTACCTGCGAAGGTTGCAACTTATATTCCACCTATTTTCAACGTTGAAACAACGTTGCGTGTCTGCTGGGCACAGTCTTCACAAATGTTTGTTTTGTTTACATGGTTTATGACCGCAGGTGGCTGGTACACTGGTGACCTCGGCAACGTGGGATCGCAGGTTGTGTTACATAACAATAAACATTGAGGTGAACATGGAGAACGTAAAATACATACAGTTATGTTAATGATCATTGATTATTAAATGCTTAAAGTTTAACATTACCTATAAAGTTATATAGATACATTTAATTCCTCCCTTTATTTGAAGACGTGTTCCCTTTAAAAATTAATTTAAAAAGAAAAAAAAGTTGTAAAAAAAATAATTTATGACTGAACCACAGAACACGTTTAAAACCTTATTTAGAAGAAAATTAGCATTAAATACAGTAGGGTATATTATTTATTAATTGCAAGATTGTTTAAGTTATACACATGAAGAGTTCTGATTTACTTGCCAAATGAAAACGCTTACCTGTTTACGGGACCTGCTTTTTACCTGCATATTACGCAATACTCGAACAAAACAACATTTTTATGAGATCAATAAGGTGTTAAAGAACAACATTAATTCCGAAAGCCATATCGAAATATTTACCGTTTTTGAGGTATAACAGAAAACTTTCAAGGGATCTAGACCCCTTTTTTACTGGCCAGCCCCTTTTAAATGATATCAAATGAAAGCTCTTACAATTATGCACAACTTTTATTATACATGTTTTAACAAAACATTTTTAGTTTTAAAGATAAAAGAAAATATGTCAAAATTTTTGCACTTTTCAGCGTTTTAACTTTTGACCCCTCTCTAGCGCCATTTTTTATGCAAAAATCAAAAAAACAAAAACCGATGTGCACAACTTCAATGCTTCTTCTTTCAAAGAATTGTTTGCTCCAATTGTTACAGTCTCAGAGCCTTTGTCTGGAAACCAAAGGCCTTAAAATTTCAATCAAAGGGGAATAACTCGTTTACAGAAGGTAATTTCTAAATTGTATTACAGTTTTCTGAGAGTGCTTTGTAAAGTCTAAGAGCTCTGAAAATTTGAACAAAATTTGTTCAGGAATGGGGAAGATATGAAGCTTCAAAGTTGGCGTCTAGAAAAAAAATAATAAGAACTAGATGCGTTTCTTGTTGCTAGGGCAACAAGTGGTCTTCCGACCGAATTTTTCTTCAGAACGCTTTGCTATCTCACTTCATTTAATACTTTATTGTAGGTATTTTTCGTTTGCGTTTGTGTAACACATTCTTTCAACATAGATCATAATTATTAAAGGATTTCTGTAGAATCTCTCTTAAAAAAGCTTTAAAAATAAACAAAAACTATCATACATGTCTTCACAGAGAAAAATATTATTTACAACTGAAAAAGAGAGAAACAATCTCCCGCCCCAGCAGGATTCATACCCGCAACATACGAGAAAGTTTGGATCGGTCATATCTTTGCAATAAATGCATCAATCAAAATGATGAAAACATACATAGAATTCTTAGAAGACTCTCTATTAACCCTGTAAATTTCAAAGAAAAATATTGAAAAACAAAAAAAGGTTGCAAATTTAACATTTTTGAATTCACTGTTTAACAAGACATGCCATTTTGAATATGCTAAAAATATTTTATTTTTTGTCTACATTTACCCTAATGCACTACGCGTTGGAGATAACAGCGTTACATTATTATATATGAAATACCTTATATTAACGTTATTTTTCTGTGTTTACAAATTCAAGAAAAAGGGACAAAAAAGTAAACTGGCTAAAATATTGTATTTCATATGTTGGCATATTGTAGAGGGTGAAGTTTCACTGACAAAATGTACACAGGCGTGATGCACGTTCTATTTAAAGGTATTATATAAGCCCAGTAATTGGCCTTTTCTGATACTAGTACTAAAACAATGTCAAAGTTCATTAAATTACTAAGTGTAGTAAACAAGAAACAAATCAAAAAAATAATTCGGAAAGTAACATGAGGTGATTTCCGCTTATGGGACGGAGTTTGGGTACCCGGGGATTAGCATTGAATCATTATTTTTTGAATGATGTAGTCTGCTAACTACAATGGTGTGTGTAAACAAAGAACTGCGAACGATAGTATTGTTCTCCCGCCTACCTCCAAGTCAATTTTCAAAAGTTAAATTATTTGAATGATTTTTCAAATTTATATAGATATATATTTACAGTACCATCCAGACCCAACCTGATACCTAAGCAGTCCCAGAAAGCAGTCCCCGGGACTCCTTTGGGAGTGCTCTGGGACTGCTCTAGAAAGCAGACCCAGCAGTCCCAGGGACTGCTTTCTGGGACTGCTTTGTTCACTCATGCATGAAAAAGGTTCTGAGTGACATGATAGCTCCGCTCCTTGTGTATTCTGAATTTGCAGCTCCCTGTTGTTGTTTGTTTACGTTCTGCAGAGAGGTGTTTAGGATAAAAAATAAAAAAGCAAGTATTTCTTACAAAAATTAAATAAGTAGAGATAGTTATACATGTAATTACTAAATGTCTTCAGGGGCTGTAAGTTTACACAATTGTAGTCCAAAATTAAATTAATTATTAAACATGAGAGTAGTTAAAAAGGGAAGTCAGGGGATGATTTTTTATCCCTTAAATTAAACTTCAATACAGGTGTTTGAAAAAAAAATATGTAGGCCTATTTGATAAACTAATGCTGTCAAATTATTTATTCAAAGTTTGCATTGGCATTATTTAAAAAAAACAAACAAACAAAAAACAAACAAAGTTGTCATTTCAGTAAACATTCAGAGGGACGTATGGTACTGGATTTTTTTTTTCTTAATTGAAAAAGCTAATAGCATGCTTAAAAAAGAGCACTCTGTGCTATTTTTTTACCGCCCTCAAATAAAACCTAATTATTTATTAAATGACCATAAAATAAAATTATTGTACCATTCTTCTGTCACATAAACGATGTGAACAATTATTGGGAGATTTATTTATGAATTAGTTTTTAATTGATAAACAAGTTATTAAAAGAGTACATTTATATATATTTAGAAAGTAAATATTTGAAAATATCGGGAATTGTGACTTATTTCTTATTTGTTTTGTTTGTGTTTACCAGGCCGATTAATAAAAAGCAATACAATTGTATAAAATGGTGTCAACACCTAAGATTTCAATCGCCTTTGTGCATAATTAGCAGAAAGTCAATGCATGTTATTTGGGTATCAGTGTTACACATCACTGAACACGCTGGTCAACAACGACAATAATTTCAATCTATGTACTGCAAAAAAATCTTTGTTTCAATAATTGTGTATGAATTTATTTCGGGATTAATTTATTTTGAACATAATCTGAGGGTTCCATTCGCGTGATTTACAGATGTACACTCGAACATTTATATAATAAAACACTTAAAACTGAGAATCTAAAGATAATTAAATTGGCAAGTCATTGAAAATAATCATGACTGAAATATAATACTCGGCAATATTTAACAAAGAATTTTTCAAAAGCTCCAAACCTTAAGAAAAATGCATTCAGTGTATAGTATGGGAATCGGCCTTGCTCTATAATTGTGAGTTCTATCTAAAGCAAATTCTGGTAGAAAATAAAGAATTCAAGTTTAATTTTCCATATAAAAAATAAATAAATAAACCAATATCAATCACAGAAAATAAAGAAACTGATTTATTTTGGTCAAAAATAAATATACCAAGTAATTGTGTTTAAATATTCACGTTTTTAATAGGTGTGAACATCTTTTTTCAATAATTATTATTTGAAATGACCATCAATTTCAACTGCCTTTAATAGTTACATTGTTTATTGGTAATCTCATTCTGAGTAAGCTCCACCCATTAAATTAATTAACCCCGCCCACCGGGACTGCTGGGACTGCAGGGACTGGTTTCTGGGACTGCTGTGGGACTGCTCTGGGACTGCTTTAGCAGTCCCAGAAAACAGTCCCCGGGACTGTTCTGGGATTGCTTTGTGTCAGGTTTGGTCTGGTTGGTACTGTATATGCATTTTCATAAAACATTACTTACTTGGGAAAACAAAGAGAGATAACTCTATAAATTTGGAAAAAAAAACTTTTTTGACGATAGAAATCAACGGAAAACGGGAAATATTTTCAAAACATCCCCCCCCCCCCCGTGAAACAAAAATGCCTTTTTACAGGTAATATTAACTATCATTTCACAAAATCATACCAATAATTTTTGGTTCACGAGGGTAGGGGGGCATGTTTACAGACAAAAAACGACAAGAATGTTTATTTTTTCACCAATTTCCAAGGGATTCACAACTAAAACATTGTATTTTATTAATAATATATGTTAGATTATATATGCGTAAAACATAAGAAAAGATTTAAGGAACATTTATTTATATCCAAGAATATTTAAAAATATGGTGATTCTTTAAAGCCGAATTTCAACGGAAAATATAGTCTACCCCCCCTTATTTAAAGAGCTGGAATCGGGGGTAATTAACTATTTTACACTGGTATTAAAATTATTAATCAATTACCATTGAACTGTTCTTTGCATTCAACAAAGAATTTATGGCCAAATTGTCATTAGTATTGAATTAAATGGATGTAAAATGTAGGCGGGAAACGAGAGTTAGCGTGCGTGGTTCTTTTCAGAGCGCGCTAAATACATGTTACGTTACTCAATTTAGGTCTTCTTAAGGTGACGCGCGGTAGAGGCAATATTTCTCTTCTTTGGATATTGCTGAATTCGATGTGTTACTTTTTGAATAATTAATAAGTTTTTCTGTGTGAATTTCTACAACGCTATCCTACACTTCACGGTCATTCAGAATATATGTGATATACAGCTATTTGGACACACACACACACACACACACACACACACACACACACCCTTGCACACCCACACACACACATAACCTTCTCGCAAAAGCTTTTCACTTATATCTGATGTCACCATATACAGGTGGATGGCTTCATATTAAGATATTTACTCGGCACTCAGGGCCTTTGAGCAGTGGTAGATCTTTATCGTACCCACGCATACCGTGAAACGAGACCTCAGTTGTTTAAGGTCTCATCCGAAGGACCCATAAAATCCAGTTTTAGTGCCGAGTGCTTTGAGAAGCCACTAGTCTATCTACATTTATGTTTATTCTTTGGTTTAATGCAATATCGGGAACGCGTATCGAGCGCCATACCTAACAATCACAAAGCAAGCGCCATAACCAGGCCCCAAGACCATAAACTGAGAACAGACTTGAGTCAAAATTTCAAATCAATATAACTTTTGAAATAATTTTGATAACAAAACAAAATTTTTATTTTTACTATTTCTTTAATTTGAAATATTATACAAACCTACAAATTTCTGATAACGTATGTATTATAGATGAAAAGTTATTCAAAATCAAAATTTTGACTTAAATCTGTTCTCAGTTTATGGTCTCGAGGCCAGCCCTACCTTTAAAAAAGCACTTTTTTTCCAACTTTGCCTTGTCGATTATTTAACGGATGAATGATTTTAATCTCGTTATAGGACCAAAGTCCGTGCCCTAGAGAACGGAAATTTAACAAAAAAAAGTTATAATCGGGGCTTGTAGGAGTTTGTTTCTGTTCATCATACATATAAGTATTAATTGCAGCATTATTACGGAAAAGAGTTCCTTTCCTTAAGTGATGCAAATCTTCTTAAACATGAATGTAAGGGCGAATTCCACTTGCTCCTAGCAGGGAAGAAATTCTCAAAATGAAGTTGAAAGAGTGTTGCAGATAAAAAAAAATGCACTATATCACGCCTCTGCATGTCTCAATAGCTTGACTGACAGTTCTTTGACCTGGAGACCAATGCTCACTACACTGCACCAGAATCGGGGGATACGGCTTAAATATCCGAGAAACAGGCACTTGAAAATGACCTAAGAATTCTCCTTCTGTTGCTAAATCAAGAAACTGATGAACTCTGTGCAATCTAATTAAAATTAGATGTTCCGAATCCGCTACCGCTTCTCAAACATCTAACAACATCCCATTCGGGGTCAGGTCAGAGCGACCTTTCGATTATGAATAAACATAAAAAATTTTGGCCAATCAGATTCAACCTTCTGTATTAAATTCTAAAATTAGTTCCACGGCTACATCTCAATATTATTGATGCTCTGTAGACTGTCTTACGTTCAATTGAAGTAATTTAGGTATAAATTGAATGTATAGTCCGCCAATCTGGCATTCTTACCTGAATAACGCAAACGAAAATGCACAAACTACTATATATCCCCACATTCATATATAGCACGGTCTTTACCATGCATATTTTGTTTACTACGAAACCCCTCGGGCGTTTAGGTTTGGCAGTAAAAAAAGAAACGCATCCGAACTCAAGATTTCGACGACGGCGATTTCATTGGGTAATCGAAAGGTCGCTCTGACGTGACCCCGAATGGGATGTTGTTAGATGTTTGGGAAGCGGTAGCGGATTCGGAACATCTAATTTTAATTAGATTGAACTCTGTGCAACGAAATTGAGCTGCAACTGTTTAGCATGATGGATACTCGCTATAACTCAATTTTGGGTGTGTGTGAGGGTGTGTATGTGTGTGTGTGTGTAACGAACATTTACCTATTACTTTCTAAAGTAAAAACAAAACATTCTTAAAAGTCAACGTTTCATTAAAATTTCAAGTGATTAAATCAAATTATCTTTTACTGTTATGCAGCATACAACTTTCAAAGACATTTTTTTTCTCTTTCTAAGATCTATTAGAATATTCAATGATTGATTGATTGATTGATTATATGTTGTTTTACGTCCCATTCGAGAATTTTCCACTCATATGGAGACGTCACCATATACCGGTGAAGGGCTTCAAATTTTGACCTTTACTCGACACTTAGGGCCATTGAGCAGTGAGAGATCTTAATCGTGCCAATGCCTACCGTGACACGGGGCCTCGGTTTTTAAGGTCTCATCCGAAGGACCCGCAACTTTCACTTCAAAGTGCCGAGCGCATGGCGAAGGAACAGTTGCTACCCATTTTTTATCGACTTAGGTCAGTTGCGGCCGAGATTCGAACTCCCGACCTCCCGATCACGAATAATCAATGAAGACTCTGATATGAGTAGGATAATACGTTGATAATTTGGAATCCGAATGCGTTTTTAATTTTTGCTTTAATTTCTTATAAAGTTCAATTTAACTTCTTAAGAAAGGAATTGTCAAATAATAAATTCGATTCTCTTCGATTTTGACCCAAAACTTAATTTTGGTTGAAATTGGCCCAGTGGTTCTTGGAAAGAAGATACAGTTGTAAAACGTTGTCGACGACGACACTAACACCACCAACGACGATAGACAACAGACAAATATTGATCAGAAAATGCTCACTTGAGCCTTCGGCTCAGGTGAGCTAAAACCAATACATTAAATTGTGTTATGCGTCTCAGTTTACCGTCTATATAGCTATTCGTATACAAAAAAAAAATATTGCAATCATACCAAAAATTGTAGGAGGACTAGCATTTTGAAAGAATTTTATAGAATTTATATTTTTCGTAGCATTACTAGATGGTTAATTGAAATCAATAACAAATAGAAGAAATAATGGATCTTAGTATATTCTCCTTGCGTAAGATAATTTATTTTATAAGGATTAAAACTGTAGGAGGAAAACAGAAACAATTTCACTGAAATTTCTTTTTAGTAGCTATGGCAACACCGTTTGTCTAAGCCAAAAACCGAAATATACAATTATGTATCAGCCCAAAACTCTAGGAGGGGTAGAGTGTGAAAGAATTTCATGGAAATTTCAATCTTTTGTTACAATGGCAACACCGTTCATCGAATTAATAAAAAAAAATCTATGCAAAATTATGTGTTTTAGGATATTTTTCTTGGGCAGGGTTCTCCATGGGCTCCTTAATGTGGCGGCCCCGCAACAGTTTAATTCTGTACCGCCACAGTTAAATTTTAGCACCACATTAAGATCGGCGTCATGGGATGAATATAAAAATTTATTAACTTGAAAATGAATCTCCAAAATGCGTATTGTTTTTCTAATGCTAAACCATTATTTTACTCTAATAAGGGCCCATTGTTTCGCTTGCATAAACAATTATCTTTAGGCCTCGCTGGACTTTACGCAGGATTGTAAAGGGAGATCTTCGATTTTTGTCACACTTTCCAGTAATTGCAAATGATTTTAATGCAACTTTTTTTAACAACTTAGCTTTACTAAAAAAAAAAGTCTCTAAAATTGCATTGGCATTGTGATTCAAAAATATGTATCGTAATTATGTATTGTTGTAAAGTTGAAAAATTAAAGATAAATCCATCAAAATAGTATTTTATTACCTCAAACAGCTAATGTGTTTTTTTTTAATGAACAAGTTTTAAGATACTTGTGACACCTACAAGAAATTCGTCCATCTTGACACTGCAGCTTTATAATTACCATTTTGTAAATATTTTTTAAAACCACGTTAAACACTTCTATTAGTTTATATTTTTTATATTTTTTTATTAGTTTATATTTTGTAGGTAGGTGTGTTCGGGGGGGGGGGGGGGGGGGGCAGTACACTGTATACTGGAAACGTTCCACTTTTTCTTTAACACTATATCAAATTCGTTATCCATTAATTGTTTTTAATTATCTTTAAATTCATATTTCAAATTGCCAAATATTTCAAACAATTTTCGTTTTTAACTGGTGATTCAAATAAACTCTATTCTTCAATTTATTCAGTGGTTACTTCGCGAATTCGGTCACGACAAGGCCGCAAATATAAGCATATTATATTGCGTACATCTTCCCCTACATTTAAATTTTAAATGATGGAGAACACTGCTGCGTATACAAAATATCACTAAATGAAATTAAACCTGAAGGAGTGTTATTCTGAATAATTGTTTAGAGACGAACCAACAAAAAGGCAGGCAAACAGACAAAAGGAAGGACGGTCGACACCTCATTTTTTCATAACTTCTTTCGCCCTCTCACTAGCTATAGTAAAGCAAAGAGCTTGCATTATCGATTCACCATCGAATTAAAATATTTGAATGTTGATTACTAGCTTCATAAATTCAGAAGGAATGCGAACCTTACTTTTTGAAAACTTACCATAGCACAAATATTCGTATATTGATACGATGGCTACAATTCGTGTTACATGCAAAGTAATCATATTTCCTCTTCAATAAATAATCAGTTATTAACACAGCAGTCGGAATATTATTCCCTCCATTGTTCTACAATAGCATTTAATTACGAAGTTAAGTTCCACTTCGATTGGAAAAACCAAAATACGATTTTCTATACCATGTTTAATCTATGTATAGCATTTAAATGCGTTCATTGGCAAAATAGTTGGTCAGTTTTGTAAAGTCTTTATCAGATAAATATGACAAGCGTGCATGGTGATTTCCACATCTTAAAATGAATACACGTCAAAATTACCTTAAATGTCTTTGTCTTTTTAATTTATTTGGCAAAATGTTTTGATCAAAATGATTTGATTTCAGATAAACTTTTGAAGCAATAATGTATATATTTAATGTTTAAAAGCATACCTGTCATGAGGATTCGGCAATCTATGTATTTCCCTGTCCTCTCAGGTGTTCTGTGTGTCAGCCACAAGGTCACTGAATTTAGTATGAACGCTACTTTTAAAGGAGCCCTCGTGGCGCAGTGGTTAGAGCGTCAGCTCTAGAGTCGCGGAGTAATTATAAGGAGTTGATCCTTACCTCGCGGGTTCGAATCCCACTGTGGGACGTGGAGACGGGTCATTAAAATGAGACTGTATAAACCGAGGTCCCGTGTCGCAGTAGGTGCTGGCACGAAAAAGATCCCTCATTGCTCAATGGCCTTAAGGTATGTCACTCGTCAGCCTTTTAGAAAATTTCAGTCAGAACCTCTTACTTAAAAACTATTTATTACAATTCAATCTTTATAACATGTTTAAATTAAACAATGTAAAATGTTCAACATTCAATTAAAAAACTGCTCAAAAATTCACAAAGAAGCAAGATTTATAAGGGACTATTTCTTGTGGCGGAAGGATATTTAGCTGAAAATTCTGCAAATCTACACATTTATTAAATTTAATATCTTGGAACTTTAGCCTCACATACTTTTACTCAGAGAATATTTTCCATTATGATATGCCTGGAATATTAAATATAGGTCTCAATTTATATTTTTATAACAAAATTTACACCTTCGCTAAACAAACATTGCCAAGAAATGAATATATATCAAGGAAGTTGAGATGAAATTTACACAGTTTTTTTGCCTGAAAATCGCATATTTTGACCACTATTTCAAAATTTACATCACTGACCCCAACTTTTTCTTTCATTATTTTAAACTACTCGATACTTTCGACCGATCAGCACTTAAGTCGTAAAAAGTTTGATACAAGAAAATATTCTATTGCCTATTTAGATTTTTAATACCCCAAATATGAGACTTTTTTAGTGCAAAAAGGTCACACAAAAATTTATGCGCATTAATTTGCATGATTTGTTCAATGATGAATGTTATTCAAACTATTTTACGTAAAATAAGATTATGTTTATTGCCATGTTTACATCTTATAAAATATGATAACGGTTAAAGTGATTAACCAAAGAGTTACAATTTAGGTGCAAAAAGGTCAACTTAATTGTACCGTAGCTCAGTTAGATGCACACTGACCCCCCATTTTCTCTGCGATTTTGAGTCATACTATATGAGTACTTATCCAAAATATACTTCTCAAAAAATCCTTGATATAACAAATTTCACGAGTGACATACCTTAAGCGCCGAGTATAGGACAAAATTAACAGCTGTCCACCGGCAAGTGGTGGCGTCTCCATACAGCTGTATGAGTGAAAAATTCTCGAGAGGGACGTTAAACAACACACAGACAAACTTTTAAAGGAAACATCGTTCCTGCTTATGTATACTAGTATATATATATGTCCCTTTGAAACTTTTAATAGTGTTTTTCAGAAAGTCAAAGAAAGTCCATATTTGGATTCTTCGACACTATACAGGCTCGAAACTATGATTAAAGGTCAAATTCATAGGAAATAGAAAAAGTAAGTCTTGTAAATGATATATGTTGTAAATAATAGTTAAAAAGAGGGAATCACAATATTCGTAAAATTTTAAACCTCATTGTTTTCTTTATTTACCTGTTCAAAAATCGCTAAAAATAACGTTTATCAATAGAGTTACTTCGGAATCCCCTTTTTGGTGACGTCATAAGTGACAGTTAACATCAAAAACTGATAATATATAGTAATCTAAATATAGTATGAGTAATATAAATATAATATAGTGTTCTCGATTATTCTAAAAAATGGCAAATTTTAGGGAACGGAGATGTTGATATACCAGAGATAGATCTTTCAGTCAAGAATAGCTTTTGATCCAATCAAGGAAAGTACATGTACATGAAAATGATTATTCTTCTTCGACCGATTCTGTTTCGTCCGAAGGCTCCAGGCGCGTAGCTGCCTAAATATGCAAATACGCAAGTGCCTACACACCCTCCCCCACCTCCCCCACCTCCCCCTCCCCCCCCCCCCCAAAAAAAAAAAAAAAATTGTTATTGTTCTTTTATATATTGATTTTAAAAAAAAAAAATCTTCCAGAAATTAAAATTCAAACGCATCGTTGAATGATATGATCTATTAGTATTATGCATATGATTAAAAAATTAACATTTAGTATATATATATATATATATATATATATATATATATATATATATATATATATATATATATATATATATATATATATATATATATATATATATATATATATATATATATGCTTTTTGAAAGTCTGGGTTACATGCGTGAATAAGATATTTATAATGATGTGATAAATAATCGCGTATACATGTATATTTATCCTGCATATCAGATTCCCTAATCGCATTTTTAAAAAAAATTCTTGTATCTCAATAACTGCAAAGTTTTAAAGTATCTTAAAATATTCATAAATGACTAATTAAGTGTGGTTGAATACTAACATTGGCCTTTGGTTAAATAAAATCTTAACAGTTATTGGTCTTCAACAAACAAAATTCCAGCAGTCATCGATCTCGTTCAAACAAATTCCATAAAATAAATTTCCAAAATTCATCGGCCTTATACAAACAAAATCCCAAACATTAATCAGTTTCATACAAACAAAACCCCAACAGCTGTCTGTGTACGCAGTACAGTTAAGGTGCCAGATGGAAATATCGGCGAATTTTTTAGATAGAAAATACATTCTTTACAAGGATGCGCGTTTCTTTTTAGGACTTTACTATTATCGGACAAAAGCAATGTGGTTGAAAACTACATGTTGAGGACGATTAGATTTCTTATTTAGACTTGTCACGTGATGTAGCTGTCACGTGATTTTAGCAAATATACCTGAAGTATTGAGGTCATCTATAAATTCTAATATTGCAAGGGCATAACCAGGTTAAAAATCTAAGTTTAACATATAATTATTTTCAACACTCTTTGTAGTTTGTGAAAAGTGCTGCGAACCTATATAGATTCTACTATTTAATTGCTAAAATTACATTTGTTAGACCGTATGTTGAATATTTTGCTGGTCAAGTACATTAAATATAGATATAATTAATTCATTTGAAAGATTTCAACAGGTTCGCAGCACTTTTCAAATATCTTCATACTTCTTGAGTTTATGTTTAAAAGCTTGTCATAATTCATTAAGGGTATGCCCTTGCAATATATCGATTTATAACGACCCTTCTATTACCCTTAAATGAACCTGCATACAAATGTACGACAGTATCGCTTGTCTAGGGGAATGTACGGGAAGTATATGAATAAAATAATAAAATAGACATCGCATCCAAGTTAATGGCCTCTTATATATCTACAATTTATATTTTATTTAATTACAAAGTACATTTTTCATTGTATAAATATTACTTGATCCGCCTCTCATTGCATACAAACTGCGTCAAATTTTACGATATGACGTCACATTGACAAGTGCATTGCGATCAGGGAATTGTTTATATATTGCTGTGTGGGATTTAACCAACGACAATAATGCATGCACTAGTTAGTATTGATGTGGTTTAAAGCTATTCAACACTTTAAAGTAGCAAATCATTTCATTTTCTGGTAATTTGATGAACTTATATTTTTGTGTGATGTCATAGTAAGCATTTCCCGTATAAATTAGGCCCCGCCTCCTTACTGCAGCCTTAACTGTGCTGCGTATTATTCGCGTTTTAATTTATTTATCAGACGAGCAATGAAATTACGAGGGTTTTATGCTGAGGATATATGAGGGGTAAAAAAATAAATAGTTGCAGATATGCAAAATGGAAGGATGAACCTTAGAAAGCCACATAGAAAAATTCCCAGATTGGTAGCAAATTGATACACATTAACTTTAATAGTTCAAAACTTCCTCATTCTTCGGGTCGGTCACGTAGCGCAGTAGTTAAGGCGTTTGCTCTAAGAGTCGCCGAGTAGAGTCGTTCCCTACGTCGGTGGTTCGAATTCCACTGAGGGATGTGTAAACCGGTCCTTAGGATGAGACCTATAAACCAAGGCCTTGTGTTGCAAAAGGTGCTAGCAAGAAAACGATCCCTCTTGAAGTGCTCATATTAAAGGTTACATATGTACAAAAGCTGATTATAGGTTGGCTAGTGGTGGCTTTTCAATATGAGTGTTTAATTCTCGAAGGGTAGTTAAACAAATAAACAAACAAACAAAATACAACAATACAACAAACACCATTCCAAATTCTAGGATTTATCAATGCTGATTTAACTTCCGGTAAAAGGTACCTTTCCCCTTTGGTAAAAAAATGTCACAATTCCCTTTTAGTTACAGAAAGTACCCTAATTAAACAAAGATTTAACAAAATTAAAATATATTTAATTATAATAGTTCTAGAAATTACTCCCAGAATAGATCTCAGTTTGCAGATTTTTGCTACATTTATCTTAAAATTCCCAGGGGAGCATGTTCTTGGACTCCCATTGTATATTCACACCCAATGCTGATGGCGAGCGATCAGTCCCCCCCCCCCCCCCCTTTGACTTGAAAGGGTAGTCAAATATCTTGATAAATCCCTAGAATTGACCTTTTGTACATTTTCAAAATAAAAATAAATCACTCAACTTAACGATTGTGTCTGTATCACTGAGGAACACATAATCTAAGGACGAATATAGGGCCATAAATCAACATGTAATTTATTAGGAATTAAAGTTTAATGTAGTATCGAGGCCTGTGGGGTTTTTTGGCAGTATTTTATAAAGGGCTGTGCAGAAAGTCAATTACCTCTACTCTTTACTATTATATAATTTGGAGCGTTCTGCATCGTCAACTTAAATTGTTAAAGGCTGGGCCTTCGTGACCTTTACAAAGAAGCATTTTGACCCTAATATTTATTCTATACAAAATTTTAAGTTTCTTGCTCCAATACTCACAACGTTAACATGTAAAATAGATTTTACTAGTTAATTAAAAAAGATTCTCTTTTAATATTTTTAGCATATGGACTAAGTGTTTATTTAATAGAACTGTCTAATATTAAATACGTCTCGATTGAATCATACATGGATTTGTTTTAAAATGTAAGT
The DNA here is from genome assembly GCF_033153115.1 of Saccostrea echinata. Classification (NCBI taxonomy): domain Eukaryota; kingdom Metazoa; phylum Mollusca; class Bivalvia; order Ostreida; family Ostreidae; genus Saccostrea; species Saccostrea echinata. The sequence continues at coordinate 1,229,475 of NW_026889784.1, forward strand.
GTTCATTCATGTTGTTGCGATCGGCTGATTACACCGAGGCAGACTATATAGAAGTCACGCAGATGACCAGTTATGATTAGTAAATATAGTTATGAAATAAAAGAATATAGTTCAAATCAAATATATTGAATTTCAGTTACTTTCAGTTTTCTTTTCAATGAAAGGCAATGAATTTTTTTAACTGAATTAACAATTCTAATGAATACAAACGACTTAAAAAGAGCATCAACACAGATTAAAAAAAAATTCCGTAGAATTTCCTGACTTACATATATTGCTAGATCATTTCAGTCCGCTATATTACTATAACACGTATAACAACCTGATTCTAGATTTCTTTCATCAGAAAAATGAAATGTGCTTAATTAAAGAAATTACAAGCTAATTCAGAGAATGTGTGGCCCCCGCCTAAGGAAAAAAGAAGTGCATGTACGGATCTAGAGGAGGGGGGTGTGTGGACCCCCTGGATTTGCAGAGTTATTAAATACTTAGTATATATACTGAAACAAATAAAATTGACTTGGACCCTCCCCCCCTCCCGAAAATATGGACCCCTGTTAAGAAATAGATTTGGGAAAAGGGGGTTTAGGTGTTTTGCTTTGATTTGTTTTGTTTGTTTGTTTGTTTTTCGCTTGTCAAGAAATTTCTAGTTTGGAAATTTTTTTACTGGGGCAGATCCCTAAAAAAAAAATTTTCGATTCGCGCCTGGAAGAGGGTGGAAGAAATGGAACATTTTGCAGATGGAGAAAGAAAAAAAAGGTTGACCTTTCAGCTTTTGGCCTTAAGGCTACTTGAATTTAAAGATTGATTTTCGTCCTATGTGCTTAAAATTGGGGCGGATGGGGGATTTTTATGTTTTATTTTCTATTACTGTAAACATCTACCTAACGATCTCCTAATTCATAATTTTTACATTGTAAATACACATGTACCAGTATGGATATATAGATTTGAATGCTTATTCTTTAAAATGTGTACAGAAGATTCTTTTATATAAAATATTTACAACACTGTAAAAATGAATTTATGAGAAGGTTAATACACGTCAGACGTCATAACTGCTTGTATGAAATTATGGGCGGATCCAAATACTTTGTGCATATTGGTGCTTTACGCACATGTTGTTCACGAATACTCATTGGCCTTTTTCTAAATATATATTTTTCATTTGACCAACAAATACTTGTGCTTTGTCCGAAAATATCAAAGATTTCCACTTGTCTTTATAACGTCCAGACATCACAACAGCTAGAATGTATGAAATTAGGGGCGGATTTAAATACGTTGTGCATATTAGTGCTTTATGTGTTATTCATCACTTCTCCTTGGCTTTTTTCTAAATATATATTTTTCGTTTGACCAACAAATACTTGTGCTTTGTCTGAAAATATCACAGATTTTCACTGTGCATATTGGTGCTTTATGTGTTATTCATCACTTCTTCATGTTTTTTTTTTTTAATCTAAATATATATTTTTCGTTTGACCAACAAATACTTGTGCTTTGTCTGAAAATATTACAGATTTGCACTGTCCTTAAAACGTCCAATTTTCTGTTCTTGACAAGTTCGATATTGTCAAAATTTCACACAACACTTATTGCCTAATTAAGCCTTTACGAAACAATTCTAATAGATGTAATTAGAATATAAAGTCCGCCGACAACCTGTATTATATTTAATAAATCTAAACTAAACGTAGTGGCACGCGACTTTAATACAAACGGGGAGTAACTCTATAACTTTTAGCGTGATCGATACCAACAAAGAACTGCGAACGATAGCATTGTTCTCCCGACTACCTCCAAGACAATTTTCAAAAGTTAAAATATTTGAATGATTTTTCATATTTATATAGATATTTATATGAATTTTCATAAAACATTACTTCTTTGGGAAAATAAAGAGAGGTAAATGTATAATTTGGGTAAAACTTGTGTTTTTCACTATAGAAATCAACGGAAAACGGAAAATATTTTTAAAACATCTCCCCCCCCCCCCCCCGTGAAACAAAAAATCCTTTTTACAGGTAATATAGACTGTCATTTCACAAATTCATACCAAAGCTTTTTGTGTTTCACGGGGGGGGGGCATATATTAACAGTCAAAAAACTACAAAAATGCTTATTTGTTCACCAATTTCAAAGGGTTTTACAACTAAAACATTGTATTTTATGAATAATATATGTTTAATTTCACATGCGTAAAACATAAGGAAAGATTTTGGTCAGTATTTAAAGCAATACAATCCATTAATTTGAAATTTACATCCAAAAACATTCTGATAGTACACACACGTACTCGGAGGTTAGAATTGAAGGATGCTGGAGTCCCTCATTGACAATCTTAAAGTATCTTCGGAGTCCAAGTTTCCAACAAACTGTTTTATGCAATCTTCACATATTTGAGTTGTTGATAATTTTTTTGAGATCGATCACTGTTCGTTATCTTCACCTTTTACATGCATCCGTAGGCCATTTTTAAATCATTTCTATTTTTAGATATCAAACAGAACCAATCAGTGATAGGGTTATAAAATAATTATTCAAAATGAGGATAATATCGTTCTCTGTTATCGAAAGCTGACTTATGTTATATTGTATCATGGCACCAAATTTAACTTAAAATCTTAAAAATTGAAAAAGTTACATTTGAAAATCAAAGATTGTTTGTTTTATTTTTAGTGACATATCAACAAATAAACAGTTCATAGGAGAAAATGATGAAAGGAATAATAAATTAAAACTAGATGCGTTTCTTGTTGCTAGGGCAACAAGTGGTCTTCCGACCGAACTTTTCTCCAGAACGCTGTGCTATCTCAGTTCATTTAATACTTTATTGAAGGTATTTTTCGTTTGCATTTATGTAACACAGTCTTTCAACATAGATCATAATAATTAAAGGATTTCTGTAGAATCTCTGTAAACAAAGCTTTAAAAAATAAGCAAAAACTATCATACATGTCTTCACGGAGAAAAATATTATTTTCAACTAAAAAAGAGAGAGAAACAATCTCCCGACCAAGCAGGATTCGAACGCGCAACATACGAGAAAGTTTGGATCGGTCATATCTTTGCAATATATGGATCAATCAAAATGATGAAAACATACATAAAACTCTTAAAAGACTCTCTTTTAACCCTGTAAATTTCAAAGAAAAATATTAAAAAACAAAAAAGTTGCAAATTTAACATTTTTGAATTCACTTCCGTTCGCAACCGGAAGAACGAACGACGAAAAATAAAGGTCGATCACCATATTTCCATTTGATGTTCTATCACGCCCGTGAGTTTCAAATTCATATCTTTAGCCGTTCTCGAGAAAATTAACGGACAAAATTCCATTTAAAAAATACAACTTTCCCCAAAAATCGCGAACGGAAGTGAATTTCAAAAAAGTGAGGGACACCCCTGGAGACAAATTCATGATGCATCTTCCCTGAAAAAATCTTTTAAATTGAACCACGCATAGCTGAGATATGGCCTGTACTATGAAAAAAAGAATAATAATAACTAGATACTTATTGCCTAGGCAATAACAGGTCTTCCGTTTTCTTGACTTTTTTGGGGAAAAAACACAATCATCTCAATAAGATTACTCTAAATAATTAACAAAAGTTATCTCAAGGCTTCCAAAGATATGTAAATACAGATAAAAACGAATTACTTTTCTGTTTTATTTACGTACTTCGTCATGAACAAAAGTGTCCAAACGAATAAAATGTTCATTCTACACCTAAATTATTCACAACTGATCATCCCTAAAAGTTTCCATGAAAAGCTACTCATGTTTGAGACAACTTCTGTTTTATTGGTTGGCACTTCCGATGAAAATAATTTGCATGGTCATGGTCTAACATCTGCATTAGCCAAACATTTCTGTAAAAAGATAAAAACCTTAAAAATTCACTTTTTTGCATCGCTTCCTGTCACGACCGGAAGTGACGGCAACGTACAATTTTTACATGATGTAGATAAACTGGTGATTGATTATAAGTTCTGAAACTTTTAGACTTCAGTCATGTACTGTTTTTTAGCAATAAGGTGAACAAAATCTCAATTTGAGGAAAGAAAACACGCGACCGGAAGTGTATTTTCCTAAGATTGTTGACTTCACACTAGATAACTGCAGTCTCAATAACATATTTAAAAATCATTTCAAAAACTTTATCAATTAGTGATATTTTTGAGAAAGATAAAAATCCCAATTACATAGTTTCTCTCTTATAGCCGGAAGTTGTCGTTTTTTGTTTCCAGTGAGACCAACACATATAGAAACTGAGAAAGAGATTCAATTATATGATGCAAATCCTATTTCAAAAGAGAAAAGTTTAAATTTTTGATTTCTTTGATCACTTCCTGTAACGACCGGAAGTGACGGCTGACGCTATTAACCCAAAGGATTTTGCCTACTCATTAAGTTCTATTACTCGTATAAGTTTGGTGTCTTAACCTTTTACCGTTTCTGAGATCTCACTTTGACAAGTTCTTATTTTGCGGACAGTAAAGCACGCGACCGGAAGTGAATTTTACCAAGATATTTGACGTTACTCTAGACATTTGCAGTCTAAATAACATATCTTAAAATCATTTCAAATACGTCATCCATAAGAGATATTTTTGGGAAAGTAAAATGCTCAAATTAATATGTAGTTTTTCGCTTATAACCGGAAGTTGACGTTTCTGTTTCCGGTGGAACCAACATATTTCGAAACTGCGAAACAGATGCAATAATGCGATGCAAGATTTAATTAAAATAAGAAAAGTTGAAATTTTCGATTTCTTTGATCACTTCCTGTGACGACCGGAAGTGACGGCTGACGGATTTAAACATATTCCACAAACGTACTTGTCATGATCTATAATCCCTGAAAGTTTGAAGTCTTAATCTTTTACCGTTTCTGAGATATCGTCCGGACATGATCTCTTTTGAAAAAACGGAAATTGGACATATCTGACGACCAGAAGTGAATTTTGCAAAATCCTTCAAAATGTTTTTAGTTTATTTTATTTGTCATAATCCCTGAAAGTTTCAAGAAAATTCATTGAGCCATCTCTGAGAAATCGCTTGGACAAAAAACGGGAAAATAATAATAATAATAACTAGATGCGTTTCTTGTTGCTAGGGCAACAAGTGGTCTTCCGACTGAACTTTTCTCCAGAACGCTATGCTATCTCACTTCATTTAATACTTTATTGAAGGTATTTTTCGTTTGCTTTTATGTAACACAGTCTATTAACATAGATCATAATTATTAAAGGATTTCTGTAGAATATCTGTTAACAAAGCTTTAAAAAATAAGCAAAAACTATCATACATGTCTACACGGAGAAAAATATTATTTACAACTGAAAAAAAGAGAGAAACAATCTCCCGCCCCAGCAGGATTCTTACCCGCAACATACGAGAAAGTTTGGATCGTTCATATCTTTGCAATAAATGCATCAATCAAAATGACGAAAACGTGCGTAAAATTCTTAGAAGACTCTCTATTAACCCTGTAAATTTCAAAGAAAAATATTGAAAAACAAAAAAGTTGCAAATTTAACATTTTTGAATTCACTTCCGTTCGCGACCGGAAGTACGAACGACGAAAAATAAAGGTCGATCACCATATCTCCATTTGATGTTCTATCACGTCAGTGAGTTTCAATTTCATATCTTTAGCCGTTCTCGAGAAAATTAACGGACAAAATTCCATTTAAAAAATACAATTTTCCCCAAAAATCGCGAACGGAAGAGAATTTCAAAAAAGTGAGGGACACCCCTGGAGATATATTCATGATGCATCTTCCCTGCAAAAATCTTTCAAATTGAACCACGCATAGCTGAGATATGACGTGTACTATGAAAAAAAGAATAATAATAATAACTAGATGCGTTTCTTGTTGCTAGGGCAACAAGTGGTCTTCCGACTGAACTTTTCTTCAGAACGCTATGCTATCTCACTTCATTTAATACTTTATTGAAGGTATTTTTCGTTTGCGTTTATGTAACACAGTCTTTCAACATAGATCATAATTATTAAAGGATTTCTGTAGAATCTCTGTAAACAAAGCTTTAAAAAATAAGCAAAAACTATCATACATGTCTTCACAGAGAAAAATATTATTTTCAACTGAAAAAAGAGAGAAACAATCTCCTGCCCCAGCAGGATTCAAACGCGCAACATACGAGAAAATTTGGATCGGTCATATCTTTGCAATAAATGCATCAATCAAAATGTTGAAAACATACATAGAACTCTTAGAAGACTCTCTATTAACCCTGTAAATTTCAAAGAAAAATATTGAAAAACACGAAAGTTGCAAATTTAACATTTTTGAATTCACTTCCGTTCGCGACCGGAAGTATGAACGACGAAAAATAAAGGTCGATCACCATATCTCCATTTAATGTTCTATCACGTCCGTGAGTTTCAATTTCATATCTTTAGCCGTTCTCGAGAAAATTAACGGACAAAATTCCATTTAAAAAATACAATTTTCCCCAAAAATCGCGAACGGAAGTGAATTTCAAAAAAGTGAGGGACACCCCTGGAGATATATTCATGATGCATCTTCCCTGAAAAAATCTTTCAAATTGAACCACGCATAGCTGAGATATGGCCTGTACTATGAAAAAAAGAATAATAATAATAATAGAAAACAGACGGAAAACAATAAGGTCATCCGAAGGAAGTCGGAAGACCTTAACTAGATGCGTTTCTTGTTGCTAGGGCAACAAGTGGTCTTCCGACCGAACTTTTCTCCAGAACGCTATGCTATCTCACTTCATTTAATACTTTATTGCAAGTATTTTTCGTTTGCGTTTATGTAACACAGTCTTCAACATAGATCATAATTATTAAAGGATTTCTGTAGAATCTCTGTTAACAAAGCTTTTAAAAATAAGCAAAAACTATCATACATGTCTACACGGAGAAAAATATTATTTACAACTGAAAAAAAAAAGAGAAAACAATCTCCCGCTCCAGCAGGATTCTTACCCGCAACATACGAGAAAGTTTGGATCGGTCATATCTTTGCAATAAATGCAACAATCAAAATGATGAAAACATACATAGAATTCTTAGAAGACTCTCTATTAACCCTGTAAATTTCAAAGAAAAATATTGAAAAACAAAAAAGTTGCAAATTTAACATTTTTGATTTCACTTCCGTTCGCGACCGGAAGTATAAAGGACGAAAAATAAAGGTCGATCAGCATATCTATATGTGATGCTCTATCATGTCTGTGAGTTTCACTTTCATATCTTTAGCCGTTCTCGAGAAAATATAGGGACAAAATTCCATTAAAAAAATACAAATTTCCCCAAAAATCGCGAACGGAAGTGAATTTTAAAAAAATGAGGGACACCCCTGGAGATATTCTCATGATGCATCTTCCCTGAAAAAATCTTTTGAATTGAACCACGCACAGCTGAGATATCGCCTGTACTATGAAAAGTGGAATAATTAATAATAACTAGAGCAAAGCTCGTTGCAAAGCAACGAGTGGGTCTTCCTTCTTAGCAATTAGCTTGTAAGTTAACGTAGTAAATTGATAATTATTTGTTTAATTTCCACCTAAAGGTTACATGTTTCTGTTTAGATTGTCAACTTTGCTAACATTCTCTTTCTTCTTTGACCCAAATGTCAAGAGACCTCAACTCCGGAACTCTGAATCTGGAGTGCGTATGAGGATATATATTTCAACTGTACTCTCTCCAACAGTACTCTTGAAATAGTATCCAAAACACTAATACTCCCAGAACCTCATTTCTTGAACTTTGACTTTTGATTTTTAATTTCTAGACTTTTCTCTTCTATTTATCTAACATCTTTGATGCAATCATGTTAGTAAAACGTGCCATACTACAGAGTCATCAGTGTTTTGCTACATCACTGTTATAATAATTGCTTGACAAAACATCTACACAACATAACTACATAGTAAGTAATCCAAATGTGTTACCAATTGATGATCTCCCTTGTTTGACAATCAGTAAGTAGAAAAATACTCTTACAAGAAATGCACAAGGATGATTTAAGTAAGACACAGTGTCACTTGTGGAAGATTTTAACATAACCTCTTTTTAGCCTTTAACTTAAGGACAGATGATACATTCCTCAATAATATATAATTTTTTCCAAGATTCTGTCATTGAAGTATTGGTACTTTAACATGTTTACTCCCAAAAAATTGAGGTACCTTACCAGAGATTTGTGCATGATACCAGAGGATAGTTTTTCTTGTAAAATCCTTTTGGAAAAAATTTAATTTGCCAATATCAAATTTTTCAGTGTTTGGATTTTTTAAAGACGATTAGAAACTGATTAAGAAATAATAAAAACATTAAAATTTTGAATATTTTTCATACTTTACGAAGATATACATAACAGATATTTGAGGAACGTATCGTCTGACCTTAAACTTCATTATCTCAAAAACCGATATCTAAATACCATTTATATGTTGAGGTGAGTTGGTACTCTCAACCACTTATTCTTTAAGTTTTTTACCCTGCAGAGTTATCTGGAGTCATTAGATATCTTGATGTTTAATCTTGGTCCAGTTGAAATCGAGATAAAATGGTTTTACTGTACTTCTTGGGTTCATTTATTTAAATGTTTTACAAGGGGAAAAAAGACATATTTAAATTCTTGTAACATGTTAAAATAATCTTTTAAATGTACATGTATATTACACATATATTCAAGTAATTTTTTTTATAAGAATTTATCAAAAATATTTGAATCCATTGAAGTTGATTGCAGTAGATATAATGTGAATTATAAGCCCAAGACACAACAAGCAAATTTAAAGAATAGTGGTCTCATTCTGTCATTTGTCAACTGACAAAGTTTGATGATCATAATAAGCCTTAAATTGTTCAAAATATGCCTCTAAATCATTTTGAAAAAGAATGGCCGCAAAATTTACCAAGTAGGTAACCATGACCTACTTTTGAGTCAACATGATATGAGGTCCTTAGATGCATCAACTGACAAGATTTGATGATCCTAGTTTTTATAGTAAGCAAAATATCAACATTTTAATAAAATGTAATTTTTGGTCAGCTTTGAAGTGACCTTGAGACCATGCCCTTTGTTTCAGGGTAATTCCCCATGCCAATTTTAATCTACAATATATCCTCACCCTTTTGTGTAAGTGTGGTGATAATCTGCCCAGTGGTTCTTGAGAAGACGACTTTTTAGCAACCAGTACTTTTGGTTTTATTTTCCTAATTATCTCCCCTTGTTAAAGGGTCACAACCCCTAGTTTACTAGAAACGGGAGCCCTTGGGCCAAGGATACCCTGTGACAAATTTGACAATAATTGGCCAAGGGGTTCTTGAGTTATGGCTCATATTCTAAAAAGTTTACGTACACCGCACAAATGGCCATAGCATTAGCTCTTTGAGCCTTTGGCTCACAAGAGCTAAAAAGATAAAAAGAATGATGTATCTTAGAGTTGTCTATTTGTAATCAAAGTTATATTGAAATCAGACCAATTTCTTGAAATAAAAATTGCACTGTTGTAGTGCAAAAAAAAACAAGAAGTCTGTGAGCCAATGCTCACTAGTAATACCCCCGCTTTGATGTGAATGTACATTCTGATGTGAATGTACACAAGTTCAGTTATGGACAGACACAAGGATGAACAAGAAGTTAACATCAGATTTGTACAAAAATGAATCCCACCATATTGCAGGCCAAAACAAAGAGCGTGCTAAAATTTCAAGCATCTGCAATCAATAGTTGCTGAGAAAACTACAATGAAAATTTGTTATGTATGGTATGGATAGACACACGGATAAACAGAAAGTTGACATCAGATTAATACAAAAATGGATCCCACCATATTGTAGGCCTTAACAAAGAGCGTGCTAAAATTTCAAGCATCTGCAATCAGTCGTTGCTGAGAAAACTGCGACCAAACTTTGTTATGTGTGGTACTGACAGACGCACGGATAAACAGGAAGTTGACATCGGATTCATACAAAAATGGATCCCAGCATATTGTAGGCCAAAACAAAGAGTGTGCTAAAATTTCAAGCATCTGCAATCAGTAGTTGCTGAGAAAACTGCGACCAAAATACGTTATGTATGGTACGGACAGATGCACAGATAAACAGGAAGTTGACATCGGATTCGTACAAAAATGAAACCCACCATATGGCATACCTCAACAAAGTGTGTGTTAAAATTTCAAGTATCTGCAATCTATAGTTGCTGAGAAAACTGCGACCAAAATACGTTATGTATGGTACGGACAGACACACAGATAAACAGGAAGTTGACATCTGATTCATACAAAACTGAATCCCATCATATCGTAGGCCAAAACAAAGGGTGTGCTTAAATTTCAAGCATCTTCAATCAGTAGTTGCTGATAAAACTGCAACCAAAATATGTTATGTATGGTACTGACAGATGCACGGATAAACAGGAAGTTGACATCAGATTTGTACAAAAATGGATCCCACCATATTGTAGGCCAAAACAAAGAGCGTGCTAAAATTTGAAGCATCTGCAATCTATAGTTGCTGAGAAAACTGCGACCAAAATATGTTATGTATGGTACAGATAGACATATGGATAAACAGGAAGTTGACACCTGATTCGTACAAAATTGATCCCATCATATGGCATACCTCAACAAAGTGTGTACTAAAATTTCAAGCATCTGCAATCAGTAGTTGCTGAGAAAACTGTGATCAAAATATGTTATGTATGGTACGGACAGATGCACGGATAAACAGGAAGTTGACATCGGATTTGTACAAAAATGAATCCCACCATATTGCAGGCCAAAACAAAGAGCGTGCTAAAATTTCAAGCATCTGCAACAATAGTTGCTGAGAAAACAACAAAGAAAATTTGTTATGTATGGTACGGATAGACACACGGATAAACAGGAAGTTGACATCAGATTCATACAAAAATGGATCCCACCATCTTGTAGGCCTTAACAAAGAGCATGCTAAAATTTCAAGCATCTGCAATCAGTAGTTGCTAAGAAAACTGCGACCAAAATTTGTTATGTATGGTACTGACAGACGCAGGGATAAACAGGAAGTTGACATCGGATTTGTACAAAAATGAATCCCAGCATATTGTAGTCCAAAACAAAGGGTGTGCTAAAATTTCAAGCACCTGCAATCTATAGTTGCTGAGAAAACTGCGACCAAAATATGTTATGTATGGTATGGACAGATGCACGGATAAACAGGAAGTTGAAATCGGATTTGTACAAAAATGGATCCCACCATATTGTAGGCCAAAACAAAGAGCGTGCTAAAATTTCAAGTATCTGCAATCTATAGTTGCTGAGAAAACTGCGACCAAAATATGTTATGTATGGTATGGACAGATGCACGGATAAACAGGAAGTTGAAATCGGATTTGTACAAAAATGGATCCCACCATATTGTAGGCCAAAACAAAGAGCGTGCTAAAATTTCAAGCATCTGCAATCTATAGCTGCTGAGAAAACTGCGACCAAAATATGTTATGTATGGTACGGACAGATGCACGGATAAACAGGAAGTTGACATCAGATTAGTACAAAAATGAATCCCACCATATGGCATACCTCAACAAAGTGTGTGCTAAAATTTCAAGCATCTGCAATCAGTAGTTGCTGAGAAAACTGCGACCAAAATACGTTATGTATGGTATGGACAGATGCATGGATAAACAGGAAGTTGACATCGGACACGTACAAAAATGAATCCCAGCATATTGTAGGCCAAAACAAAGGATGTGCTTAAATTTCAAGCATCTACAATCAGTAGTTGCTGAGAAAACTGTGACCAAAATATGATATGTATGGTACTGACAGACGCACGGATAAACAGGAAGTTGACATCGGATTTGTACAAAAATGAATCCCACCATATGGCATACCTCAACAAAGTGTGTGCTAAAATTTCAAGCATCTGCAATCAGTAGTTGCTGAGAAAACTGACCAAAATACGTTATGACAATGTATGGTACGGACAGATGCACGGATAAACAGGAAGTTGAAATGGGATTCGTACAAAAATGAATCCCACCATATGGCATACCTCAACAAAGTGTGTGCTAAAAATTCAAGCATCTGCGATGAGTAGTTGCTGAGAAAACTGACGAAAAATTTGTTACAGACAGACCGACAGACAGACAGACACACAAGGGTAAAACAGAATACCCCTCCTCTCCTTCGGAGCGGGGGTATAATTAATGATATTTTACTTGTCTCTACCATATACATGAGAGGTCAAAAAAATTTTGAATTAAATTAGAGAGGTTATGACTGTTTCATCGCTAATTATAGATGATCAAAGCAAAAAAACAAAGTCGAGAATTGCAATGTCATTGAAAGTCTTGGAGAACATCGAGCTACTAAAGAATTATTTCTTCAGACAGGAAAATACCCAAAAGAAACTAAAATGTTTTACGATGCTTCAGGGATTTCTTATACATATCTAGGACAAAAGTGTTCAAAGAGTAGTAGCTTTGTTAATGGAAGGATTAACATTTTTGATGCCCCAGTCCATGCGATATCCCAGTACACCGTTTATCACATGGATGTTGCACCTATGGATTTTGCATAGTTTCCATACCTATTGCTTTACTGCGTAAACATAGATTTTAAGATCTCACTAATATTTGATATGCGACAATAGAAAAAAGTAACATGACTTGCTATAGTTATTCAATTTTGAAGAAGGGAAAAGACATGTAAATGATAGAACTGAAAGGTATTTATAGCTATGAAAAGCTTAACAGGTTTGGAATCAGGTTATCACATCACCTAACATCAAAAAAACATCAAATGATTGCTCCATGAATCCTATGACTGCAGAGTAAAAGTCGTTGTATATTTTCAAAATTTTAGTAAATAAACCTGATTTTTTACATACTAATAAACAGATAAACAAAATTTAAGAATTTAATCAGAAAAATGTCATTTTTCAAAGTGCACAGTAATTTTTCCGTATATCAATGTGTCGCAAACTTTTCTAACAACCCTCGTTCGTGTACATGCCCTATAGTTAGTTCTGAAGTCAATTTTGAAACATGCACATATGTTAACACTTTTTGTTGTATATGCCAAAATAGCAGTTCTCTCTAAATTATTTTGTAAAAATACATATATATTACAAGTTCTTAATGTATTAAGGCCTGATGTGTCCATAATCCTAGTAGATGGAAGGACTTTTATCCTTGTATGACTGTTTAAATTTCAATATACTGCTTATTCTTTGTCATCTCCCAGCAGATGCTCTTCTGGCAAATATGGTCATGCTTGGTATCAAATTTCAGTTATCAGATGGCAGTCACACCTATCCAAAAGAAATTGAAATTTCTCATTTAAAATTAAAAAAAAAAGTGCAACTTATAAATGATAAATAGGGATGTTATTTTTACTCGGACAGCTTAGTCGAACAGTCAGAGGCTTTAGTCGAATGAAAGTCGAGTACTTGTTGAAATTTAAATTAATTTTTCATGTCATTTTCCTATTTGTCTTTAAGAGACTGCTAGCCTGTACAATATTTAATCTACGTTATAACCATTATACAACAAATTCTTGAAAAATTAAAAAAAATATAAAAACAAAATTTTAATTATGAGATTTTTGCAAACAATCAATACAATTTTATAATGATTGATATTAATATCAGAAAGAAATACCTTAAATTATGCTCATAACTGTCCCCCAATTTACATGTATTTATAAATATGTATCAGCTGTTTTATTATTCTTCATAAATTGGTAGTTACATTATATGAGATCTTACAAAATTGCAGGTTGAAACTTTACAATTTGGCTCTGACATCTTTTAAAGTATGCCAATGCATGTTTGTCGAACAAAAAAATTCCTTTGAACAATTAACAAAGACCAGTTAAGCCTTTCCCTGAGTTTGAACACTTATATGTTAATAAATCAATTGAGCAGATCCAATTTTTTTACATTGAATTAAAGAGTAGCAAATTTTTTAGGAATAACCAACTAAACAAATTTTAGTCAATAGTCAATATGATCGAATGATAGTAGAGTACTCGAATATTCATTGACATCCCTAATGAAACCATCAAACAGAGTTCAAAGATATTGTCACATTTTCCATATATTATTTGTAAAAAGTACTCTATTAAATAGATGTTTACATGCAGTCAATTTTGAGGATGTAATAAAATAATATATAGGGATTAATTAGGAGTTTTTTTTTTCATGATTTCACATAAAGGAAATGCACATTACTTGTACATGTAAAAAATTTATTAGGGATGGCAATGGTCAACTGAATAACCATCTAATCAGTCAGAAATATAGTAACCGGTTTAGTATGGGTTGACAGGTTATGATTTTCATAACCGGTTAGTTGGTATTTTTTGTATAATATGTACTTTTTAAATAATATACCGTATACATATTTTTAAAAAAAATACCACTTAGATCATGTAGATAGCATGTTTAAAACTAGTCTCATTCAAGTAGATGCTCGACTGTCTCCATAAACTCCTGCTCGTTGGAGTTTATGGAGACAGACAAGCATCCCCGTACGAAATTTTAGTCACGTATTTTCAAAAAATATCCAGGCGTATTATAATCTTAAAATCCTGGTGGATTCTCCATTAAAATGAATACATAAAAGCAGGCATATAAAGTGAAATACGGGCGTACAAGAGGCGTAATCCTACCGTATTTTTAGCCGAAATATGTAAATGAGTACGCCTGGAAATTCAAAATACGCCTGGAAATTTTAACAATAGAATTACACCTAGATATCAAGCATACCCGTAAAAAAAAAATACGCCCGTAAAATAAATTAACCCGTAAAATGAATACGCCCGTATAAAAAATACGCCTGCCTTAAATATTCATTTCAAATTAAATATTATCACAGCTATGGGGACTACAACCAACATAAATATAAAAGTACAAAGTACTTTAGTACATAGATTACTAGGAGTCTAAGTGCATATAAACACATACAAAAAAGATCAGACAAATTAAACTTACAATCATACACAATTTTTATTTTATTAATACTTTTCAGTATGCTTAAATGTGAATGAGAAATGATTAAAAATCAGAATCGAACATTTACTGTTTCAAATCACAGTCACATCACATGTTAGATTTACATTAACTTTTCCTGTTTCACAGTATTTAAACCTACAAGATTGACATATTAGTTTAGTCAGCAGTTGCAACATTCCAATAATCACAGTGAAATCACTTTATTGAGAATCATGTCGATTAATCCTGCAATTCTCTGTACTCCTTATTTGGCACAAAAGATGCAATTCACAAGCAGTTTTGTCATTCACATTTCTTACTATATTCTCCAATCACATTTTCATAGAAATATTCACAAAAAGATGTTTTTCATGTTTTATAACTCCTGGCATTGAAAATACACTTCATTCCTGATGCTACACTCAACAGCTGCAGTTCATTGGCATGCATCTATGGAAAATGTTGCAATTCTGGTCATTTGACTCTCGCAAGATCTTTTCTTCACTTAAATTCAAGTATTTATGGACTATTTCATCATTCAATTGATCGCCCAACTGATTTATCCTATGGATTATGATCTGGAAAAAGAAAAACATAAGAACATACTCAATGTCATACTGACCCATTTCAATCATGAACATCTGGCTCTGCAAATCAAGCAAATGCATCTGTCTTATTTTTTTAGGTAAAAAAAATCTAATGTTATGCAATGCATTTCAAAATAATCACCTCTTCTTCACCATCTGTGCTTTGTTGCCGCTTTCTCCAATCTCTTTGTTCCTGGCATGGCCTTCCTGGTGGTTTAAAATTGGCGCAAATACTTGGATGTAAATATTGCTGTTGTTTATAACCCCCTTGTTACCTAAACGGTTTTATCATTTCCGAGAGATCTAATCAGTACATTATGTAAATTTGATGAAAAAAGAATTCTGTATTGTTAAAGAATACAACAACAAAAATTCATTTATGTTTACACAAGATGTTTTCTCTATATGAATTATACTTTTATTTTAAAGATTAGGGTGGATAATAGAACTGCTCTAGAGAAACCGGATATAAATTGATAAGCCGTTCTTAGAAAGATTTACAACATTACAGATAAGTCGTTCCCAAACATGCTCAACACATCTGTAAGTAATTAGCCTAATCCCAACTGGTAAGACTAGGGAAGAGAAAGTAGATGGTTATGTAATATTATCTGAATATACCATCTATATTTTGTTTTATTATAGAGACATTGATCATGCAATTACTGATTGAAAAATTATTTTTAGCATCAGTGAGCTATAGTGCTTTGTTAAAACTAAGGACTTAAATATTCATTTAATTAAATGCTATTTTATATTAAGCCACTAAAACATTAATGAAAGAATATACTAAGTTTGTTAGAAATAAAATCATCTTAGTTAAGAGAAATAATATTAAACATTTTTTTTAATTTGGGAATCAGGGATGGCACGTACAGTAATCTAAGATTAAATAGTATAATTTACTAAAATTAATTGCTTTAATAAATACAATGAATACAACAAAGGCAATATTGTAATGTAATCAATGTTTACATGTGGAGTAAATACTTTTTTGGGGGTTAATTTTAATACATGTATCACAAAAGCAACTCAATAGTTACATAAAGGAGAATGAAGTTGTCTAAGTAAAATTTTTATCTAGCTCTCTTAATAATAAGGACTAAGTCAGAAAATCCACCAGGATTTCCAAAAATACGCCTTTTGAAATTTTCTAAGTTTTTATTTCCCTATGCGAAGGAGACTAAGAAAAAAATACGCCTGGATTAAGAATTTACGCCAGGAGAAAAGGAGACGTATTTCTGGCAAAAATACGTGTACGCCTGAAAATGAACCGTATTTTTAAGAATACGTCTCTTGTACGCCAGGATTTGCAAAAAGTCCAGGCGTAATACGCCTCTAAATTTCATACGGGTCTGCTTAAACGAGTAGTTTAAAACTGAAAAGTTGCAATCGACTAGTTAAATTATTCATAATATACAGCCACTGTGAAAACAAATCCCCATTATTTTGTCATTACAGTAAAACATGCTTATAAGTGCCAGGGACAAATAATTTTGATTCATTATAAATATATTCATTTTTCAGTTTAGTTTTCAGTATGTTTTAAAACCACAGGAATGAAAATCACTTCACTATTCACTTCAATTCATTATTAGTCTGTTTGCAGTTTTTACTGTATAACCCAAATACCACTCTTAGTTTACATACCCCAGTCATAAAAAATTCTATTTTCTGATTTCAAGAACTAATTTTTTACTAAACAATGTTTTACATGGTATATAATGTAGTTCATTATCTGTTATGGTAGCCTAGTTGTAGGGCATTCATTTTGTAATCAGGAGGCTAGGGCTTGATCGATTCTCATTTGCTGCGTCAAACCTAAGACATAAACATATAGGTAGTGAAGGTTCCTTCACCAAGCGCCCAGCATTAGAAGTCAAAGTCAAAGGTTTTTCAGATGAGACCTTAAAAACATCACAGTAGATGTTGGGACAATAAAGAACCCTCACTGCTCAATGGCCTGAGTGCCAAGTATTTAGGTCTATATTTGAAGCCCTTCACTAGTATGTGGTAATGTCTCTATATGAGTGAAAAATTCTCAAGTAAGATGTAAAACAACATACAATCAATCAAAGCGTCAGTAAGAAGCTGATCTTTACGTCGCAGGTTCAAATCCAACAGCTGGATGTGGAAATAGGTTCCTCAGATGAAACCGTATAAACCGAGGTTCTGTGGAAGTGCTAGCTGGCACGAAAAAGATCCCTCACTTCCCAAAGGCCATAAGTGTCAAGTACAGGTCTGTATTTGCAGGCCTCCACCAGCAAGTGGTGGCATAATAATATGACTAAAAAATTTTGGAAGGGACAATAAACAAAACACAAACCAATCCTGCAGTCTTATCACCAATAATAATACACATTTATTAACTGGGTTCGAGGGCAACATGTGTTTTGTCGAACCCAAGAACCAAACTGTTTGCCTGAGGCCATTAGGCCGAAGGAAAACAGTTTGATTCAATTAAGGGGTCAACAAATTGCATTTTACCCCAAGACAGGGCTCTCACACCACTTTTTGGGACAGGGGCAGGGGCCTTTCAAATTGGGGAAATTACCATCATTTTCGGGAAAGTTGGGAAAACCAACATTTATGAAAAAACTGACCAAATTTTGCTTTTCTAGTATTTCATCATCAATTTAATTCTGGTTTTGAATAAACTGTTAAACAGAACAAACATGGGTAGTCTACTTTTGGAAGTACATTGGCTTTGCTCATTTCTAACTTTGAGTGTTGAAACTGCGGTTATTTGTCTTTCTGATTGACATTCGCTAGTCACATCCTCTAGAATTTCCTCGATCACATGGTCATTGAGGTTTTCAGATTCAGTGTGAGACTGACTGGTGGGCGTGGTGCTAGGCGCAGCTTATTGTTGTTTAAAAAATTAAAATGTCTATATTTTCGCACCTAGATGATGTTTTAGTCTTATCAATTTTCTTGACGTAATACTTTGCATTAATGGCTCATTGTTTCCTAAATCCCAAATAACAATAACCTGGTTCCCCGAACCAGTTTACGAATATATGTGGCATGAACTAATACAGTCGTACATAGAACTAGGGGGCAAAGGATAGTTTTTTATAATACCAAACATGTGCCGAGGGGGTACACATATGATTGCGATCCATAAAAAACATGTACATGGGGACAGTTTTCCAGGGGCTAATTATTTACACTTCACATGCCCATGGCTCACAAATTATGTCCACAATTTACATGTTATCTGCCTATTAGAGTGCACATGTACCAAAAATGCACCTGGGAACTCCCCACATTTGGCTTGTTTTTCCAAGATTTGGGCCTCAGTCGCACCCATACAACCCACCCCCAGGCCAGAGCGAGCAGGATAAAACACCCAGTAGTCTGTAAATCAATGCATGCTGTAATGAAAATTCACCAATTGATACGGGGCCATTCATCTTCCCACTGAGATACACACCTTCTTCTAAGGCCTACTGCTTTTCAGCTGAATTTCCTCTGCAACTGACCACGTGTCTTAGTTTCGCATTTACAACTCTGTATATGATAAGCGTCATAGTGACACCTACATGTAATGATGTTGCACATCATTTTTTTCAGCAAGCACTCTGCTACACTGCAAATGTGTCCCATAATTATTCTAATCATTTTTCTACATAAAATATCACATCAAACAGGGGATATCTCAGTTTTTAAAGAAATTTGACCGGGTCTTTAGTACGAAACTATCCCCTGCCACCTAGTTTGTTTCGCTTTCACTTGTGTTTGTTTTTGGTGATTAAGTTTCATCGATTGATTTTTCAAAAATATTTTGTTATAGAAAATTGGGAAATTTACACCTTTCTTTTGGGAAAAAAGGTACCTATTTTGCATTGGGAATGGGGCCGTTCAATGGCACCAGTTATACAGAACTGAGAGCCCTGCGAGAACACAGTCAATAAATGTTTCATTATACCTTTTATTTTCTTTTTTTGTTTGACATACATGTATTTTGTGCTGGCTTCTGTGATGTAAATTTCCTTTACCAGCACTGAGGTAAAACTCGGTCAATTCCATAACTGTCGAACACCAACAAATGCAAATGAGATTTAACTAATCCCGCCCATTGTGTGATGTTAGCGGTCCAATGATCTCATCGACAGGTTCAATATCTCACTTCGCGGTTCAACATAGATTTTTTTTATGACTGCTCATGAAAACATTGGAAATGTTAGACATTTTAAGTATACAGCCGGTATAGATTTAGATAGGAACAAATTTTTAAAGGTATAACAAATTATAATATTAATTAAGGCCCTAGTTCTCACAGCTATTCATACTTGTTGAAGAATATATAACAATAACTTTCATGTTTATACATGTAGTATGTTAGATAGTGTATTGATGAATTTTTGCAATTTTTTGTTTCAATCAAAAAAATAAGTCTTGGTGAAATTACATGCTCCCATGTATTTAAATATAAGGTAAAGCAATGGGGATTTGACAATGTCATGTCAGGGCTAACAGACAGAGTCTGAACCATAAAATAGATAACATACATCAGTGTTTGTGCGTACATTTATACATTTGTTGGCATATACATGTAAAACATCAGTGCTGTAAGCAGCTGTTAAATTTTAGATAAGAAAAATTCTAACCTTCATTTCCTAGGTCCAGGCCAATCACATATTAAAAAGTCACCGTGAACTCTTTCGTCACTCGCTACATTTATCACTGAAAACTCCGACACAGACTGCATGTTCATCGCTGTTAATGTGATCGTCAGAATTTCCTCGTAAACAATTTGCGCAAGAATATATATATCCCTTTAAGACTAATGCTCTCTGTATGCAGCCAAGGATTTCATGTGCTTCGTAGATGTGGATTAAATATGCATGTCTACATACGGCTCGTACACGTTGAGAAAATGTACAACTGTCAACTTCACTTCTATCTGTAATTCCGACTTGCATGGCTACTTCCAAGGACGTACTAAAGACTTGATATACTAAAGACCTGATATTCGACCTGATGATATTTTAAAAAATAAAATAATCAGATTAAATGTAATACATGATTTATTTTTAAAAATTATTGATTTTGAAGCATTATGCTATACTAAACTACACTTTTTTTGAAATATTTACTAACAAAGCATCAGATCAAGTCACGTTTTTCGTATATGAGGTCTTTAGTATCTTCCTTCCCACAATGCCGCTCGTGATTGTTTACATCCAGGTTACAAACAAGAGGCCCCGATTTAGACTTTTTCTATACGGATGCATTAGTACATGTTGATTTACCTTTATTTGTGTAAATGCATTTATAAAAGATTGAAATAAAAGAAAACACAGAAATCGAATCAAAACAATTTATTTAAAACACAACAACTATCTAAAACCGTACATGTGCTACGACGCCCCAAAAAGGCGTGGCTGGTTTGTAGACAACTTGTTCCTGTACGATTCTCAAATAATTATTTTATAAAATATAATAAAATATAGCACGGAGCTTGTTTTTCTTTATACCAGATGACAAGATTTAATATGTTAGAAATTATGTCATTCAAACTTTTTCATAATATTTTAATATTTTTAGCTATCCAAAAAATACTTTTATGACCTGCTGTCCCCTAAATATAGGGGCCAGCCCCTTTTTCTTGATGTTATCTGAAAGCTCTCGTAATTACACACAACTTTTATTCTATATGTCTTACCAAATTTTTATCAGTTTAAAAGTTATTAAACAAAAAGCAGCAAAATTTCATGGAAAAATAATTCTTAAAATTTGCCGTCACATAGCTTCCAAACTTAATAAAATTAGCCTTCAATTTTAATGTTCTGCTAATCTACAATGTATTAGTTACAAGTTCTCCAATTTTCATGCAAATATCATATGTCGTTACGGAGATTTCTACTGGACAAGAGACCCTCCAAATATCGATTAAAGGGCAATAACTCATGAATGGAGGTACATATTAAAAATTTTAAAAAAAATTGTTTTTAGGCAATAACACATTGTATCTACCCTGAAAGTTTCATAGCAATCGGACGAAAGGTCTCCGAGAAATCGCCTGCTGAAAATTGGCGGGAAAAAAAAATAAAATAATAATAAGAAACAATAGAATAAAAGAAGGGTCTTCCGAAGGAAGCTCGGAAGACCCTAATAATAGAAAACAGAAGGAAAACAATAAGGTCTTCCGAAGGAAGTCGGAAAACCTTAATAATAATAGAAAAACAGACTGAAAACAATAAGGTCTTCCGAAGGAAGTCGGAAAACCTTAATAATAATAATAGAAAACAGACGGAAAACAATAAGTTCTTCCGAAGGAAGTCGGAAGACCTTAATAACTAGATGCGTGCTTGTTGCTAAGGCAACAAGTGGTCTTCCGACCGACTCTTTGCTGAAAAAAAATGCTGCAATACCTCAATGGAAACATACCTAAACGTCAAATTTTCTTATGTATTCAAGTACTTTAGGTTTTCAAAAATAAACCATCATTACTACATTTTTTTTTCAATAAAGTTCGTAAAAACAAACCTTTAAAACATCGGTGAAAAGTACGAAACAGAAATGTCCTTTTTAATTGAAAAAAGATGGAGGAAACGAAAAAAAAATTTTGCCGCCAGTTTGAATCAGCCATATCATGTCATCAGAGAAGTTGACTCCTAACTCAAAAGGTAACAGTTTTACTTTTCTCGGTATCTGTAGCTGTATTCCTATATGAAATGTAATAAAATGTTACATTGATCAAATATCACAAAATTCGAAGAGAATAGATACCAGACATCATTTTGAAGATAAAATTTATATTTAAGCTGAAAATAGTAAATTAATACAGACATTCTGGTGATTGTAACGGGGTCACCCGCGTGAAAATCCAACATGCTAACCATTGCGCTAGCAAGGACCATCGCTTCGAAGTGAAATATGACGAATATCTAGAGTATGAGTTGATCAATCTTAAAACAAATTACATATTTATTCTTCTTATAAGGCTCTTTATTAACCAAGTAAATTCCATAGAAAAACATTGAAAAACAAAAAAGTTGAAAAATTGGACTTTTTCAATTCACTTCCGTTCGCGACCGGAAGTAGGAACGACGAAAATTGAAGGTCGATCAGCATATCTACATGTGATGCTCTATCACGTCCGTGAGTTTCACTTTTATATCTTCCGCCGTTCTCGAGAAAATAAGCGGACAAAATTCCATTTCAAAAATACAAATTTCCCCCAAAATCACGAACGAAAGTGAATTTCAAAAAAGTGAGGGACACCCCTGGAGATATCTTCATGATGCATCTTCCCTGAAAAAATCTTTTGAATTGAACCACGCACAGCTGAGATATCGCGTGTACTATGAAAAGTGGAATAACTAGAAACTCATTGCGAGCAATTAGAGGTCTTCCGTCCGATTCTGAAAATAAAAACGAAAATTGAAGCTGAAAAAGTGATAAACGAAATTCAGACACTCTGAGATTTAACACTGGTCGTCGGCGTGAAAATCCAATGTGTTAAGCATTAACCATTCACTTTTTTGCATCACTTCCTATCACGACCGGAAGTAACGGCGATACAAGATTTTCTCACGATTCAAATAAACTGATGACTGACTATCAGTCCTGAAAGTTTTAGGCTTCAGTCGTTTACTGTTGCCGAGCAATATTGTGAGAACAAATTCTAATTCTGGGGAAGATAAACACGCGATCGGAAGTGAATTTTATAAAAATTTCTGACTTTTCTCTAGACATTTGCAGTAACTACAACATACATAAAATTATTTCAAGCACTTTATCGATAAGCAATATTAATGAGAAAGTATATTTTTATATATTTTTATATAATATAAAAATATTGCATTTTATCTCCTAAAACCGGAAATTGACGTTTTTGTTTCCGATGGAATTTAACATATTTCAAAACAGAAAAGAGATGCAATAAAGTGATGCAGGTTTTAATTTAAAAAAGAAAAGTTGAAATTTTTGATTTCTTTGATCACTTCCTGTAGCAAGCGGAAGTGATGACTAACGCGTTTAACCCAAATGGTTTCGTCTTCTACTCAAAGTCTATTATTCATAAAAGATTGGTGTTTTAATCTTTTACCTGTTTTTGAGATCTCGCTCATATTTCTCATTTTGAAGTCAGGAAAACACGCGACCGGAAGTAAATCATTGAAAGATAATTAAGGTTACTCTAGACATTTGCAGTCTGAATAACATATTTAAAATTTATTTCAAATACTTTATCTATAAACAATATTTATGGGAAAGTAAGATACTCAAATTATTTAGTTTTTGTCTTATAACCGGAAGTTGTCGTTTTTGTTTCCGGTGGGACCAACATCTTTCGAATCTGCGAAAAAGATGCAATAAAGTGATGTAATTTTTAATTAAAAAAAAGAAAAGTTGAAATTTTCGAATATTTTGATCACTTCCTGTAACGACCGGAAGTGACGGCTGACGCTCTGAACCCCAATGGTTTTGCGTACATCTTAAGGTCTGTTGCTCATATAAGTTTGGTGTCTTAATCTCTTACCGTATTCGAGATCTCGCTCAGACAACTTCTTATCTTGAGGACAGAAAAACACACGACCGGAAGTGAATTTTACAAAGATATTTTACGTTACTCTAGACATTTGCAGTCTGAATAACATATTTAGAAATCATTTCAAATACTTTATCTACAAAAGACATTAATGGGAAAGAAAAACACTCAAATTTTGTAGTTTTTCTCTTATAACCGGAAGTTGACGTTGACGTTGTTTCTTGGGACCAACATATTTCGAAACTACAAAAGAGATCTAATAAAATTTAATATGGGTCTTTAAAAAGATTTTTTATTTATGAAAAAAAAGAGCACAGAATTCACAAAGAGAAAAAAAAGTTCAACATCATTGATAAAGATGAAAACGTAAATTTAAGCAAAAAATTCAGATTTAGTCGGGATTAAACCAAGATCGGCTGCCCAAAAACAGCTAGGTTCACTTTATGCATAAAATAGCCCTGTAGATATACCAATTTATTGACTAACACTTTATGCTCCATTTTAAACATGAAGATGAAGTAGAGACTTAGTGCTTTCGTTTCCTATTAAAAGTTTTCTCCTTAAAGCCAAGGTCTTGGAAAACAGGCTTCATGGAATTGCAATGTTCTTGAATTTTAAGGAAAACAAGTATATTTAAGTACTTTCACAGAAGAGAAATAATATGTGCGCACCCTCTGATCTGAAAAATAAAACAGGTTTTGTAATCCTCAGAAATAGTACTATCATTTAATAGTTGCATATTTAAGATCAGAGGTTACGCCCTATATTAAATATCGAAAAATAGCTTTAAAAATTGGCTGTTTTGTAGAAATTTTCAGGATATGAGGAAAATGACGCATTTCATGACGTCTTAATGCATATGCAAGCCAGAAAATTACGTCATTTTTTATAGATACGCAGTCATCAAAGGTCTAAATGAAATTTAATGCATTGTCAACTAAAACCAAGCAGTTTCAGTTTTTCTGAGTTCACAGGGCCAAAAAAGGCCCTAAGTGAACCTTGTTCTTTAATATTGAAACCACTACACTAGCGCAATGTACCAGCCATCATCGATGTTTACCTTGCACTCTTTCCCTGAAGTAACGAGTGTCAGACAGGTTATTTTTTTTTCTTCTAGTGTGGAATTATAGGATGAAAATTAGCCAGCTAAATTTTGTGCAAGTGCTAATAGATTTACATCGGATTTGTTACTTGAGTTTTAACAATAACTGATAGCAGAGAAAATAATCTGTTACTAATAAAAACTAAAAAAAAAAACTATTGTGTTTACTTCCTTTTTTCTTTATGCATTCAACTTTCTATTCTATGCAATT
Source organism: Saccostrea echinata (assembly GCF_033153115.1). Taxonomy (NCBI): domain Eukaryota; kingdom Metazoa; phylum Mollusca; class Bivalvia; order Ostreida; family Ostreidae; genus Saccostrea; species Saccostrea echinata. The sequence goes on from NW_026889784.1 coordinate 1,254,871, forward strand.
CCAAATACAGACATGTCCGTGTAATCTTTTTCTGTACTTCTACACTACTGCATCAGACCATTTGTGAAAGGCGGGTCACGATACATTATTTCGCGCCAAACTTCACGAGTAAATCTTCGCGCCTTTTCTTTGAAATGTGTCTTCAATTGAATAAGTGTACGTGATAGCTTCAATGAAATTAAAAAAATATATGTTGCTATAGCCTGATTTTCGAGCCTAAGAATGTTTATTTATCACACTGTACATATAACATATCGTATACGGGCAAGTAACATAAAGGCAGCGCTAAGTTTTCTTACACATTTCATATTCCTCTTTACCCCCAAAGTGGATTATTCCAATAAGTGAAACATTAATGAAAAGACTGGAATGTTTTGCAACAAAACACGTCTCGCCATATGACGCTTAAGGAATCTGATACCTATTATGTTTGGTAACTTGCATCTATAAAGGAATATAACCCTACTAAAATCAAAGAAAAATATTGAAAAACGTAAAAGTTGAAAAAATTGACTTTTTAAATTCGCTTCCGGTAGCAACCGGAAGTACTCACGACGCACGAAAAGGCAAACCCGCATATCTACAAGTCATGTTCTATGCTCTCCAACAAGTCTCCAGTTCATATCTATAGCCGTTCTTTAGATCTCGCGCGGATAAAATTTCATTTCAAAATCAGAAAAATGTCCATAACTTGGAACCGGAAGCGAATTTCTCCAAAATTCTTTCAAATGTAACAATGGCATTTGAAAGCGCATTATCCCTGAAAGTTTGATGAAATACCACTGAATAGTTCTCGAGATATTGCGTGCACAAAATTTGTCTAAAAAATAAGAATAATAATAATAATAAGAAGAAGAAACAGTAGAATCACTATAAGGTCTTCCGTGAAGACGGAAGACCTTAATAATAATAATAGAAAACAAAAGGAAAACAATAAGGTCTTCCGAAGGAAGTCGAAAGACCTTAATAAACAGTACAATCACTATAAGGTCTTCCGACTGAAACGGAAGACCTTAATAATAGAAAACAGACGGAAAACAATAAGGTCTTCCGAAGGAGTCGGAAGACCTTAATGAGTCTTTTTGAAATTAAACTTAAACAGAGAAGTAACATTTGAGAAAAAAATTCAAGGAATTCTTTTTTATCAATGTGACCAAGAAGGATAATAAAAAATGAAATTAAAAAAAAATAAAAATAAAAAGAGCTATGCATAACAATTTTATTTCTGAACGACAGTTTTTATTTTAACAAAATGTCCAAATCTTTTGCAAGGTTTCAAATTGAGAAATTTCTATTTTAGTAGGCACAGGAACATCGAATATATATAAAAAAGCAAATGAAGTTAATTTTTGTGTGTAGTTTAATAGTGAATAAAAACAACGCTTTATTGAAATCTGACCAAAACTGAAGGAAAAGAAACGTTTTGAAATTAATTTTTTTTTATAAGCAAAAGTCAAGCAGATGGAGGACTCTGTATGTTAAAATGTCGTATAATATCTTCGAAGAAAATAAAATCAAAAGAAGAAAAAAGAAAGCCTTAATACATATAGATTTATTTCTTTTAATATTTATATAACTATTGTTGTAAGAATACATATACAGATAAAGTGATCTTAAAGGGAATAAAAAGTTCTCTGTCACATGTATGTTTTCTAATAATTTCTAAAGAAAAATAATAGAATGTTCATGAAATTCAAAGGATGACCTTGCAAGATTTTCATCAACATACAGTAGCGTATCCACTGAGTCTCTATGAAGGCTTCACATAAGGGTCTGTCATTTGTATATATGTGCCTTGAGTTGTCTCTGCACAAGGACTTAAGTAATGATCATTGAAGTCTTCTACAGGTTTAGGTCCCTTCATGTTTTCATGTTCCATCATTTCGGCTATAGTGTTGTATTCTCCAGAGCTTGGTCTGTCAAAATCTCTTTGATATTCTCTGTTCATAAAAGTAGAATACTGATTTCTCTCGGACATGACTGAGCTTTCGTAGTGAAGCCTGGTAAATGAAGAAGAAATCATTTTGTTTGTTTGTTTGATTTTTTTGAACAGATATCCAGTTACAAAATTTCATTACTAACCCTGTTGGCTTTGTTGTTTTCCGGAGATGAATGACTCGACACAGAACAATGAAGACTATCAAAGCCACCAAGACTCCAAATCCTATTCCCATGTACACGTACAAAAAACTGCCGTTCCTTGAATCAGGTTTGGATGTCGATATATCTGTCAATGGTGCGATAGACAATATATAAAATACCATTTCTGTATTAACATAAGTTTTGAAAATATTACCTTGAAAGGTAGAGGGAAAAAAGTAAAAAATCATTTTCTGTATAATGCATTTGTTTTAATATGTCAAATGCATTAGAAAGTGGGAAAAAATAATAATGAAAATAATATTTAACACTTATTTTTATTTTGACTCATTCAATTATTTTAACTTAAATTTAAATAATTTATCTGAGAAAATATTTGAATCGTACAGAGACATAAACCGCTGGTATCATGATTCCAATCTCCAGTGGAATTACAGATGAGGTATTCCGGAGTGGCACGGTTGTAGTTTTCTTCACAGGAGAAGTCACATGTTTCACCAACCTTTCTACTACAATCAAGAGCTAGTCTGGCATGATGAATGGAAAATGGACATAAAATTTCTGCAGAAAAAATTAGAAAATCATGCCTGAATATATATAATTTTTAAATCTTTTTTTCATAAATCTATTAAAAGTTATTGTATATTCATAAGTATTTTAGTTTTCTAAATTTAAGATGAATTAAAGGTTATTTTTAGGTTTGTAAAGCCACTATATAATTATGAAAGAAACGATAGTAAGGCAACTATCATACCACAGCATATTTGCTGCCTAACGTTTAAAGTTAAATGCGTAGAAAGTGTGCATGTTGCTTTAGGTAATTTAATTTTACTGAGCTCAAACGGCAAGAATCAAATAGAAGCGCTTTGATGTACATTGTGTCATTATTTTAAGTAGATTTCCTATTCGAGCCTTTTTAACGTTTACCTGTACAAACAAGATCAGTGTCTGGGCTCCACTGACCCGAAGAATTACAAGCGAGGATAGTGTTCGCCATCTGTTTAAAACCCGACTTGCACTCAAACTGACATGTTTGACCAGGATAAGGAAAACATTCCAGGAAATCCATATTTATGTGAGTTGTTCTACAACTTGGCACTGAAAGATGATAAAAGTGTAGAACATTTATTGAAAATCCTGTTATTTCTGAAGAGTATTGGAAGTTAAATAGTAAAGTCAGAGAAAGATCATTAAAGTATTTGAAAATATTTTTAGATAAATCGCTGGACGCCTTTGATAATGAAAAGCAGTTTTTTTTTTTAATTTAATTAAAAAAAAACAACTTCTCTATCAGAAAACTAGGGATATACGAGTATCCAATTAATCATTTATTAAATCTTACCTCCCGCGCAAATTGCATTATTTGGTTCCAAACTAACGTTTTCTTCACAACCACATGTTCTTCCTCCAGGAACTGGTAAGCAAAAGGTACTGCACAGACCATTCCTTACAGAGCAGCTCGTGTTCACTAGGGAAAAGTTTTACTTTAGACTTTCTATAGTTTTGTGACAAGAAAGACTAGGAAATTTTACAATGAAAAGAAGAAACATGCTTTCCTGCCTTCTGAAGTGTTTTTATATCAAAAAGGTTAGATTGGAAATAAAACATATAATTAATCTTTTAATGTATCTACTTTCTTCAGAGTTTGTGTTGGGGTATTTTTGTCAAAAAAATCATACATATGTAGTATGAAAACACCATTCCTTCTAGTTCATGTAACCTGTTATCTGTTATTCACATGCAAGCATTAATTACCATCAATGATGTCGTTAGAATAGATATCAATACTGTCAAGCCGTCCAAGCTCTGGGTGATTCTTCATAAAGGGAACTTCCGTTCCTTTGGTTTTATCAATTTTTGTTATACGTCTAAAATTTAAAAAAGAATTTGGCACGGTACAGCTATATATGTAATTATAACAAGATATTTGCAAATCAATTAGAAAAGCTATTATTTTTATAATGTATGTAAACATTGGATTATTCCCATTTATTAACTCTGTGACAACTGATCATTCAACTCTGTATTTCTATGCTCTAACATAGATGTTTTTCTTTTTGTGGATAATTATCTTCTCATGGATAATATATATATATATATATATATATATATATATATATATATATATATATATATATATATATATATATATATATATATATATATATATATATATTGGATTCAGCCTTTGCAGATTTCATCGTATTTTAATTAAGGTCATCAATTATGCAAAGATGATACAATTTATTTATTTCTTCCTCTTGTGAACTTACATTTCTATAATTTTATTTAATCAGAGACGAAAACATAATGTTATACGCAAATAGTCAAATGAACAGCATAATTAATTGTCGTAAAAAGCAAACGTAGGCGAAAGAATACAACGTTTTTTTGAACTACTTTTTACCCATGACACCAAATACAGTACCTAAATAAATAATACAGTTTACATAAATATTCCAAATCATTTTTTTTTTTATTTTTTAAAATTCAAATCCATTTATCGTGTTTCTAATTTTTCAGTTATTCTGAAAAGAAGGTAAAGTCACCGTTTAAATATAGCTATGTAAACACATAAAATGTAAAGAAATCTGCCGTCACGGTAGCGCTCGCTCCGTGATCAGAAGGTCGTGTGTTCGAATCACGGCTGCGACTGACTTAGTCGATAAAAAATAGATAGCAACTGTTCCTTCGCCAAGCGCTGGGTACTTTGAAGTGAAAGTTGTGGGTCATTCGGATGAGACCTTAAAAACCGATGCCCCGTGTCATGGTAGGCATTGGCACGATAAAGAACCCTCACTGCTCAATGGTCCTGGGTGCCGAGTAAAGGTCTAAATTTGAAGCCCTTCACCGGTATATGGTGACGTCTCTATATAAGTGAAAAATTCTCGAACGGGACGTAAAACAACAAACAATCAATCAATAAAAAATATAACGAGATTGTTATGTATCTTACTGTCTATTCCATGCCGTATAGTACAGAAACTGTCCATTTAACACAATGTCAACAAGTTGTGCATCCTTGTCGGTCATCAAAACGCGTTGGTTTCTTCCATCGAGATCCGAGTATTCTATCGTGTTCCTCTGACCATCAGTCCAGTAGAGTCGATCAGCTAAACAGTATTGCATGTAACTTGTCATATAGAGCAGCGTGTTTAAGTTTTTTTTCTGTTTTGTTAATTATGATCTATAAAAAAAAATATCTATCAAGCGAACATGAAAATAGAGAACTTAAAACCTAACTTTCAAAGTCCAAAGCTAAACCATTTAGGAATCCACCACTGATTGTTACTATGTATTCTTTAGAGGTACCATCCATGAATGCCCTTCCTATTTTGGAAACTTCCAAAGTCTCTGTCCAAAACAGTATTCTGAATGCAGAAGGCATTTAATAAAAATAGTTAATACGGATAATTAGTTCAGAGATACGTACCAGACCTGGTTTAATTAGACTCCGTAATAATTTAATAAAATAATATAATATGACTATTAATAACAAATACATACCCTTTTGCTGAATATAATACAATTGCTCTTGGATTTTGCAAGTCATGTATCAATATTTTGTGAACTAATTGTGTTCTGTGTAAAACTCCAACATAACTGCTATTTGGCTGAGAAGAAATTGCCGTGAAGTAAATGTTTCCGGTTGATTGGTCAACTGCCATACGCTCAGCATAAGCAAAGCCTTGATAAAACATGTAAACAACAAACATTGCTCGATATGTTCATAAGTTTTCATAACGGTTGTAATTATGACATTAAAAACTCTTTATAAGGTTCATTATTACACAAATTACATATGTATTTTCAATTTGTTACATTACACATACATTGACTCTCTCTCTCTCTCTCTCTGTTCAAAAAAATATTCTCATATTTGATCCCCTAAAATAAGGACTATTAGTAAAAAAAAAAACACATTTTCATATACACCCATTTTATATCAATTTTGGAATGGGCAGGAAAAATATAACAAATGTTCAAATACCTGTTACAGTTGTCAAGGTTGATTGTTTTCCTTGAAGAGAAAATACTTGTACTGTTCTCGAAATTGAATTGGAATGAATTATCTCCTTTGTCATTTTATCTAAAGTTATTCCTGAGGTGTGTTGTACATTGATTGGTAGTTTCACAATTTCTTCTGTATTAAAATTGATCTGTAGAATTCGTCCATGGGTGAAATCAGACACAATTATGAAATCTGTATTCTGAATATCTACAAATTAAAGAAAAAAGCTTCAGACACCACAGATTCTGCTAACTCTGTTTCATATTTGGTTTTTTTTTCTCACTAAAGACGATAAGGACCAACTTACAACTAAATTGTATGAAAAACGTTATCACCTGCATAAATTATGAGATTTATGTCTGCCAGCTTTGGAAGTTTTATAATAGCAAAAATAACCTTTCATTGGGTCGTACTTTTTCTGACTTATTCATACCGATTGATGGGCCTTTTTTCTGTTTACTAAATTTGACTATGTGATCAGTACATGGACTCTCGGTGGGTGTCGACAGGGATTCTTTCTCTTCCTAAGCATCTGAACCACCTCTGACATTTCCTGTGGTTCGTGATTTTATTTGGTTCGAACACTGTTCTTTATGTTCATTTTGCAAGTGTACCATTCTTTTTTTAACGGATAAAGATGGGAGTACTTAAGCATGTGTTTTATCTTTCTTAAAAGTACAAAGTACCTTTAGGAACCTCAAAGAGAATGCCGTGGATTATTCAATGACAGTCATAATCAACTATGGATAAAAATGACTGTGAAAGGCACAAATGCATGTATAACAACTTTTGATCAGATTAGAACTGTCTTGCAAGATTATACAAAACGTAAGGTAATCATGATTTAAAGGGATTTATAAAATATCGTTGAACTTCAAAAGATTTATTGCATGTTATTAAACTCTTCTTAGAATTTTGTTTTAAGGGGAGAAAGGACACACGTCTCATGACTCAATTGACATCATAGTCTCTGTTGATATATATGCTAAACGCTGTTAAAATAACCAGTTTTTGTGTAATTTGTTTAGCTTCAACAATTTATATAAACATATTTATTAGTTTTTTTAAGATCATGTCGATATTCACAAATTGTGAAATTGATTGATTCACCCATCCATTTCTTTTCGCTGCCGTCTAACATACCAGTGACGTCATGTATGAATTGATCAAGTGCACGTTGTTTACACGGTCAGTTTTATTTCATAACAACAGATCACAGTGAATGCATCGTGATGGATTTTTTGAACCAGGAATTACAGTTATAAATTTTGCATGTTTGGTACGTAGCTGATATTCTCTGTATTTATTTTGAATTTTTCTTGTTTAAGTTTTCGCGTGATGTCACATGTACAGTCGTTTTACTCGTACTCGGAAAATGTATACGTGAAGGGTTTTTATTATGGTTATAACTTGTGTCCTGTGTGATACTGAGGTAAGCATTGATAACAGTTAATTATTACGACGAAGGACTTCAGTTCAATAATAAATTTTAAAATACTTATGACCGGATTTTTTCTTTCAGTATGAGTTTTTTGTCTTTGAAGCTGCCTTGAAAAGTGCGTAAATTATCCCACCCATATACAGTCTAAATTTTAAAAAAATGCTTTAAGAAGACTAAAACTTTACCAATATTCTTATTAATTATTATTTGTGCGATAAATCACATTATAGACTCAGTAATGGACCCGAAAACATGAAGAATCGAAACTTCATACACACATTATACGGTGCTGTATTTGTGTGGCAATATCTTTTAAATAAGTCAAGAAATCTGGTGACAGAACTGTTTTAAGATGTTTAAGACATACTCAATATACATTATCAATATCATATACAATATACATTATCATATACACAAAATATGAAAAAAATACTGATTGGCTAGATTTTTTTTCACCTCAAAGTTCTGATCCTCTTTGAATATATCAGAAAAGATTTTTATATATAATTGAATAAACTTATATATCTGTTTAAAGAAGAAGCAAAACATGATTTATCGAACAAGATTCTTTTATTACCTCCATGTTTTTCATTTGACATTATTCAACATTGGACTTATCGTAACTGGTAAAAAAATAAATATATCAGACTACCACTCTTAAATATAAATACTCACTACTGTCACATGACTTTTGATCTGCTTGAAGTTGTAAACCAATATCGCATCCACATTTACTTTCGGTTTCTGAAGGAATACAAATATCATCACATCTTCCATTGAGAATTTTACAAGTGCCTACAAAATAAAAAAAATACAATACAAAGATTAATTCAGATGTTTTATCACTGAAAGAAAAAAAAGTACACTTGGGTGATTAAGTAGTTATTACATACTGAAGATAACATGCATTATAAGGGTGAGCATTTCAAAAATATTATTTTTGTGAAGGATAAAAAAATTTTAAAAGTACGGAAGCCCATTGAGGCCAGTTCAGAAAAAGAAATATTTCTTATTGTCACTAGTGTTTAAAATCAATTATCATTGCAATTGCACGCAAAATTTTGCGTTTAAACACAATAATCATTGCGTTTAAACGCAAAGATTGCATTTAATTGCAATGTATAATCTTTGTGTTTAAAGGCAATTATTAATATAAACTTGCTGAGCACAATGGCCCCAGGCATTATTTCTTTCTCGGATTTACGTATTAGGAAAGTGTGTATTGTCTAGCTTTATAGAATCAGCAGGAAAATTTATACAAGAGACATAATGCAGGGCTGTAAAAACAAAGGCAACCAAAGGACGAGACAAGTCCTAATTTAAACTTATTAGACCTCGATATTCTTAATGAAAGTTTGGTCAGTTGCTTACAATCACCAATCACATTTTCTCTTTTGTAATTTTTTCTACTTTGAAACAATTTCAGCAAACAAATTGAATGGATCTTCTAAATAAAAGACCCAAGAAGGGAAAAAAGTGAAAAAACTATCCTCAACATTGCGGTTACAAAGTTTAACCCTTGTATAAAGGGGTTCAGGAAACGACTGATGAAGTGTTAAAATTACGTAAAGCATGATGAAGTATTTAGACTTCAATGTATATTCACAACCCTTCCTATGGTTGCATATACAATAAACACGAGAACATAGGTGATGAAATCATACGAAATCAAATTTAAAATCAAATGAAAACAGATTGGTAAATGTGTACTATCAAACTGACAAGTGCTATCAATACCACTGAAACGTTCTTAATTACAATTAGTTGGGATATGTAAGCAGTTGATCAAAGACTTCATTAAGAGTGGTTTACTCTGTTAGGATGCCATTGTTTTACTACAATTCTCAAAAACAGGAACAAGGTGCAAAACGACACAGAATTTGCATAGAGATATTAATCTTTGAACCAATAATCGCCTACAATAAACACAAAAACACAGGGGAAACAATAATCCAGTTATACAAAAAATGCTAAATAGGATCAGGTGGATTTGAGGAGGGAAGGGTCTTAAGTGCACTTTATAAACCGCTGAAACACTCTTCGCTTCCATGATAACGAATTTATTAAAAAGCAAAAACAAAAACAAACAAACGGTTCTTTAAGGTGTCGGATCCCAGTAATTATGTTTTGGCTTATTGATGTCTGGTTTTAAAACTGAAATATCATTGTTTTTAAATGCAAAACGAATCCCTAAAATAAAGGATTATTGCGTTTTAATGCAAAAAGTATTGCGTTTAGACGCAAAAGTTCTTGTCTTAAAACTCAAAATTTCTTGCGTTTAAACGCAAACTTTTGCGATTAATATAAACGCAATGAAGATAATTGCGATTAAACGCAATGAAGATTATTGCGGTTAAACGCAATGTTTTGCGTTTAAATGCAATAATAATTGCGTTTAAACGCACTAACAAATATTTCTTTCTCTGATCTGACCTCGACTGGCTTCCGTACAAAAGTAAAAAAAAAAAATATAATTTGGAAACAGAGCAGACATAGACCATTAAAACATCAGAGGTAAATCAGGTGCAATGGAGAAGTAAGCATCCCCTGTCGACCAGTCTCGCCGGCAGTATGCCCTTTGTTATTATAAGGTAAACGGGAAAAGATAAGATTTTATTAAATCTGGAAAGAAAGAAAAAAACTACTACACGTCCATAGAATTTTAGCGTCTAATTTCATGCTTCTCATTTATTCTATAATGCTCCCTTTACCCTAACAAAAATTCATTATAGTTAAGTATAAAGAGGATATTCAATGTTTTGTAGATGAATATGCTTCGCACTCTTGAAAATGTAAATCAAAATCCTGTCCCACTCGTGAAATAAATTCCATATTCATCTTCAAAACATTGAATTTTCTGTTTATAACATTTTCTTGGGAATTTGGGAAGGAAAATCAAGAGTTTTGTCGCACTTCTGATATTCTCACACTGTGAGAATACCATTTTGATATCCTTTCACACTGTGTCAGAATATTACTTTTATTCAATAAATAAATTACAGTATTTCACTGTTGAAAATGTAATAAATAATATATGTCACATGTAACTATTTAAGGAATAACTGTCTTATTTTTTGGATTCATGATGTGATTAATCGAGTGGCTTGCGTGATAATTTGCATAAACGCCGAAGGCGTTTATGCATAAAATTATCACGCAAGCCAATCGATTGATCATCGTCATGAATCCAAAAAATCTGAGTTATTCCTTATATTTACATGCCCCTGATTCTGCAAATTCCCGTACTAATAGCCCCGCTTCTCTCTCTATTTGTCCCGCCCCGCACGTGATTTTTTTTAACCGCGCCTATCGATGAACCAGTAGATTTATGTAGAAATAAAGTATTTTTACAATTTGTAATTTTATCTCGGACAAAGACATTGGAAATGTAAATATAGTTATATCAAAGTTGTCTCAAAGTCTTAACTATAGTGAATAAAAGTACTTTTCAGATTTGAAATTTGTGGATTTCAGATTGTAATATTTTATGTTCTATAGTTCATACATATATATTTGTTATATCAAATAGAAGTATTACTTGAATATTAACATATTAATTACAAATTACACATCATTGTTATTGAATTTAAAAGATTTTAAACATTTAAAATCTCAAAAAAATGTTCTAAACTAAGGTAAAGTTTCATAGTAAACTATAGTTTACTATAGTAAATTTTGTAAGGGTAATACCAATAACGGTATACATTTTACATTCCAAATTAGTTGTCAACAGATTACATATACCTCTCAAATCATCTTGTAGAGTTGGATCAAATACCCCAACCTCCATTGGGTTTGGAAATATATTGAAGTAAACTTCTGATGCAGACGATGTTTTGCTTGAAAAATGAATTTCCTCTCCACTTAGCCAGCCAATGAAATCCTAAAAATCATTTAAATGAGATTGGTTTCTTAGTTACTATTTTCATTTTTGCTTCAAAATCTACAACATATTATTAACTTCTACTGCATGTATTCATCTACTCGTAATATTCTGTACGCATTTAAACAGTTTTTGAACTTTAAAATATTGAATCATCTCATTACGCATCAGTACATAATGTTGGCTTACAAAAAATATTTTCCAATAATTTAATTATTTCAAACATACGATATTAAACATGTATGGATGATAAAAAATCTCTAAAATAAATAATTAAAACATGGTTTTCCTAGACATATATACGTTTTTCTTTTAAAGAAAACTTGTCAAGAACCTTGTAAATAAACAGATCTGTTGCACGAGAGGCTATGATATGACTTTTAATGTCTGTCCCGTTGGGCAGTGAACTTTTTACGAGTAGGCCACTCTCCAGCCAAAATAGCCTAAAACAGCAAAAGAAATGTTCTTATTACAAGTATTGTACATGTATTAAGAAATGAAAAAATATTCTAGATGAAGCATTTTTAATTTCTCATGATTTTCTAATCTCCTAATAGAATTTTCCCGCCTCTGGGTATATGTAGCAAGGAACACAATGTTCCATTAGTGAAGCAAAAATTCAAATATATGAACTTCCGATAAATGAATTTGATTGTTACCAGCAAGTATACATTTCCACTCACTTAACCTTATTAGTTAATTACAAAATATTACTTACTTATAATTAAAATGTATATATATTTCTTATATATGATGTGTCTAAAAATAAAAAAAAATCATAAATGAAAGTTTTAAGGGTACAGTTTCAGGAAAATACCTTTGACTTGTAGTGTCATATTTAAGGAACATCGGGTCATCTAAGTCAGATATAATGGTTTTTGGAGGTTTTCTGTACCAGGTTCCTCGTATTATAGAGTATGTAGTAGTTGAGATCCAGAATATCTCACTGTAGAAATAATGATGAATACTTTTTATAAAGAAAAAAAAACAAGAATACTGTATTATACTTTGGTGGTGAAGTTTTAGAACTGAAAGTTTGTATAAGGTCATATGCGCTGTGTAGCATCACAGATTTTCGTGCATGGTGTTTTGAGTCACAGGATAATTTTATAATAGAACTTAAAATGAAAATAAAAAATAACTTTATAAAGAAATACAATCGAACACATAGAAATTAAAGCATAAACAGCTTTAATCCAATCATATATATGTTTTCATAAACCCCAATACAAAGTTTCTTCAATAAACCTATACAGATAAAGAAACAATGGATATGTTCAACTTAGTGAGTTAATTAATATTAATAAATAGTTGTTACAAACCCATTAATTGCGTCAACCGTAAGTGATATGGGTTGCTGAAGGTTGGTGTAAACTGTTGAAGCAGTTCCGTTGTTAAGAGAAAAAGTTCTAATTGAAGACTGGTTAGGTTCAATCCAACCAAGCAAATTAGAAATCCAATCATAATTTAGATCTAAAAGGAAAAAAAAAGAGAAATGGTTGTGGCTTTACATGACATTTCCAGCGCTATCGAGAGATAAGGAAATGCAAAAATCCCCGTTAGTGCATCATTTTAATACCAAAAGTTTCTTAGGTGCGCAAAAGAGCAATAAAGAAATATCATTCCAACAAGAAGCAAGACCCTTGAAAAAGACTTTATAAATTGCATAAAAGCAGTTTTATATATATTTTCTTCTTTCCTTAAATCAGTTCCTTTGTTCCTGCTTCGACATCATGTTAAGAAGACCTTCTTATCGAAAAACACCTTCATTCTAAATTTCCTTTATGTGAAAACTCCATTTAATATTTTAGCATACCTGTTACGGGATTAGTAGAAAGAAGAGTTGAATAACGTTTCGTAAAAATGTCTAGTGTGTATATTTCATTCCTTTTGGCGTCAGCGAAGTAAATCATTCTTGATTTTGCGTTAATGGCAAACGTTGTCATTATTGCTGTAGGAATCTGAAAATATGGAACCCTCCCCGCTTGCCCGTTTAATGCTCTGGTATCCAACATATAAAACACAGTGGCATTATTTACGATAATTCCCTTGTCATAAAACCAGGATCTCTCTGAAATAAAAGTATAAATGACACAGACCAACAATAACATTTATAATACACAATATATAAATTGAAGAAATTGCATTTTTTGTGAAGGGTGGGGATGGGGGTGTCACAAATGTGTTTGACATATATGTATTTATAATTATACGTTACATACCAATGCAAGAAGAACTATCAGTTCCAAGTACATATCCTTCAGCACAGAGGCATTTAGGACCTGATGGAGTGTTGACACAGATGTGCTGGCAATACTGAAGAAAACATGGATCTAAGTAAGAAGTAAGTGAAATGCATTACCGACTTATTATATTTACCATAGAAACATTCAGATCTCAATATCTCATTAAGGAAAAAAGGAAATTCACTGTTTATGGTTATTTGTAAATGATTTATCTGTATAGAATATTCATTGATGACCGACAAGACAATCACAAACTTACAGGGTACCAGGAAACAGTCAAACTACTCAATATACACGTAATAAGATAAAATATCGAAACATTATCAACTTTATAATTAATTTGAATTCTTGAATATATATAATTGACGTAGCTACCATTCAGAGTTTTGTTGGTTTCCCCATCATAAATGGCTAGAGTAAATGGATCGCCGATTTTTAATGAAACATCATACAAAACTTCTCCTGAAGTAACGTCAATACCCACAAGCTTTCTTCTACTAAAGCTAACACTGTGTATCACATTCTGTCAATAGATAATCTCATGACTGTACCAATACGCTTCCATACTATCAAATTTTACAACATTTTTTAAATAATACCAGAACAAGGGAGAATGCAACAATTCATGAATCCAATTTTTTCTCGAATTTTTATTCACCCCAGAAATAAAACAATACCTCAAAGTACTGTATCCCGGTGAGAGGTATATCAATCATACGTCTCAGAACTCTTCTGTTGGACCCATCATAATCACAAACCTCCACTGTTTCTCGACCAAAGTCAGCCCAATACAGCAGGTTATTTTCAGTGTCCGTGGAAAGGGACATTACTCTTAACAAACTACTGTATATGACAACAGATCTTTTCTCTCCATCTAAGGATGCTTTTTCTATTCGACAATTCGGTGAGTTCTCGGAAAAGAATAGCAATCTAGAATACAAGATGATAAAAGCTAAAGGCATACGTATTTTTGTTAGATGTGGATGTATAAGAGACATAATGCCAACCTTAAATTACACTAACCCAAGAAATATTTCCCTATACCTTAATATTTTTTGTTACCATAATGAATGTTACTCTCATGGACAAGCAGTCCTAATCACCCTCCTGTCATCAAAAAGAACTAGTTTTATCATATACATGTACTTATTGATATCAATAAATTAAAAAAAAAAAAAAAACAATTAAAAAGAGTACGTTTTATTCAAAACATTTTTGGCACATAATGATAACCTTTGTTGTCGGATAAACATATATCCAAATTCATACGTCTTTGTATTATTAAACGCATGCCCATCCTCATGTAAGTATAAAGAAATTCATTCCAATAATCATGGTGATATGAACAATTACCCATCCGTCTCCTCGTTGACACTTATAATCTCAAACCCATCTTCATATTAGTTATCATAATTACATACCCATCTTCAGGGTCCAGTGCCAAGCCCTCTGGCTGCTCCAAGTGTTTATCAATTATAATTTTGTACATTGTATTTGTATTGTTCATATCCAGAGATTTCATAGCTATCCAGTTGAGAAATCCATCGCACCAATATAGATTGTTTGATAGATGATCAAATGCAATCTGGCCAAAAGCATACGACTTTCCACTGAATACCAATGAAAAGGTTATAGATTCATTCTGCCAAATACTGTAATTGTTAACTGCATAGATTTCCCTTCCGGCGGATAAGAATAAGAGTTTATTCCTAGGATCAGCTGCAATGCTTGTGATCTGTGTGTTGATTGGTGTCAACTCAAATGGGATCGTGGTAAAGTGATCCGATCCTAATGTTGGTATTTTTGTAATAGTAGACAGTGAAGCATTATTCCACACTCCCAGAACGATCCCTCTATCGTCAGCTATACAGGTACCTTTCAGATAATTTATATTGATGCATATTAAAGCTAAAAATACACGTAATATACCTAGCTGTTTTACTATCAGTACCAATAAAAAAAATCGCAGAAATTTGTTTTTCCTAAAAAGTAAATAAAACGAATCGAATTATCAAACAAATTAAATTTTTTGACGATCTGTAGTTATCGAAACTTTTATTTGTCATTTGGTTTAACTATTGAAATGATATCTACATACTACTTAAATACTTTAAATTTTGCTTAAAATCACCACTTCTTTTTTCCAAAAATACATAAAAAATACTTTCTCTTAATCCATTGATTTATTTCTAAATTCAAATTTAAAGTCATATTTATAAATGACATTTAAATATATTTCTTTCTGTCTTACTGACTTATTTCTCAATTATTTCACTAAATTAAAAAAGAAAATAGTTTTCCAAATAATGAAACATACTATTCTAACTTACATTGGCCTCGAAATTCATGTAGCAAGTAAACATACATAAGCAAACATCTGAACGCCATTGCCTTGTTTGTTACTTTACTAAATGATCGCCAGTGACAAGACAACGTAGATAACTATTTTTATCGTGAAAATGTGTGTATAATAATTTTTGTTATTGTAAAATGTGATGAACATCAAACGAAGTTTATTTGTCCATTATTAGTGGGTTAATTTATGTAAAAAGCTTTCGATGACAATCACTTTCAGTTTGAATGAGGTTAAAGTAAATCAATGCTAATTTTTTTTTAGTAAAGAATGTAAGGGGGTATATTTACATACAACTTCGTGAAAAGTTATAAATAACCAAGACAAGTATTTGAAATTTCTAAAATAGGTGGTAGTGCTTAAGGTATTCAATGTATAATGAAGGGATATTGAAAAATTCATACTTGACTGATTACACACGAGGCGGTCATTTTGCACTATAAATGTATTTGAAGAGTTATCTACCCTTAGCTAAAAGAAGAAAATTTTAATTTTGTAAAGATATCTGTGGAAAATTCATTTTATTTCATATTTTAATTAAGAGAGTGTTCATGCATATTTTTCATCAAGAGATTGGTATGAAGTTCAAATTACTTTTTACAATATCTTACTATTACATGCGCTGCCCGAAGATTTCAATGTAAACTAATTGGACAATCATCAAAATTTAGTAAATTCCCTTTGTGGAGTATATTTATTTTATACACTTTCAAAATTCTATCATGGTTAAAAATATCGGACCATTAAATTATTATGTATAAAATATGGTCGTTATACATTGGTTACCTTAAACAACTTTATTTAGAGTGAAAGAATATCTGAAAAGGTGCTGAAAGTCTGAAACTATAGGTAATAATTAGAACTCTACAAAAAGGTGTTCTTTTTAAAATAACTAAATTATTGTATTTTTATACATGTATATGCCTAATCCACTTCATCGTCCTTTTTGACTAATAACTTTAGATTTTTTTTCTGAAAAGAATGTCTAAAACAATTTTTTGTCATAAAAAAGATATTTTATTTCTAATATAAATGTTCCTATAATTAGACAATTAAAATAAATCGCCAATGTCTGAAATAGGGAACAAATTCAATGAATCTTATAGTATATATATTTTTCTGCTTTCTCTGTTAAAACAAATATCATTGAGGCCTAAATCAAATCTTTTAAGATGTTTTGATCAGTATATTTGATTGGTTTCAGCGCCCATGGTTCACTTTGATCAGATAACAATATGTTCCTCTGGCACATCTAAAAAAGATAAATTTAGTTCAATCCAGATCTGTGTGGAATACAGTGACATCTTTTCTGATGACATTCGTGACTATGTATAAATGTTTTAATGAATAAAAAGTATAACAGCAACATAACTTAATTTTGCATTTATATAAAGTTTTGTCATCCTTGTTTGATAACAAAGCGTCTGGAATTTTTGATAGTAATTAGGAAATATTACACGGTTTCAGCAATATAGTTTGACTATTTGACTCCTAATTTTTATTTATTTTATTACAACAATACTCGTATATATTAGACTTTCATGTAAATTAGTTGAATCTGATTCGTCAGGAAACATTTAATTTAAAAAAAAAAACCCACTTTTACCATTTGAATAATGAAGCCACGCCTTCCAACATAGCAACAGTTGAAATTGAATGACGATGGGTGCCATTCCAAAAAAATATTGACTGCGCAGAATTTATGCGCGCAAGGTAATATGTATTTTAAAATAACATTTAGTATGATATAATTAATACTGCATGTAGTTGAGTGTAACTTTGAAAATGTTCACCTCTCGAAATCCATTGTCGATCTCGGCTGCGCCTTGGTTGACAATGGTTTTCTTTGGGTGAAAATGTTCAATGTTACACTCAACTACATGTAGTATTTATAATAACTTTGTGTGTTTATGAAGGATTGTATTATCCTAAGAGAGAGTAACACAATGCAAATAAAGCGTACAGTGACTGTATTATCCTAAAAGAGGGTAACACATTGCCAGACAATGCATACAGTGACTGTATTATCCTAAAAGAGAGTAACACAATGCAAATAAAAGCGTACAGTGACTGTATTATCCTATGAGAGAGAGAGAGTAACACAATACAAAACAAAACATACAGTAGCTGTATTATCCTAAAAGAAAGTAACATTATGTAAAACAAAGCATACAGTGATTGTATTATCTTAAAAAAAAAGACTAACAAAACGCGAAATAAAGCACACAGTGATTGTAGTTTCCTATTGATCGATTGATTGTATGTTCTTTTACGTCCCATTCGAGAATTTTTCACTCATATAGAGACGTCACCGTATACCGGTGAAGGGCTTCAAATTTTGACCTTTACTCGGCACTCAGGGCCATTGAGCAGTGAGGGATCTCTATCGTGCTAACGCCTGTAGTGACACGGGGCCTCGGTTTTTAAGGTCTCATCCGAAGGACCTGCAACATTCACTTCAAAGTGCCGAGCGCTTGTCGAAGGAACAGTTGCTGCCCATTTTTTTATCGCCTTCGTTCAGCCGCGGCCGAGATTCGAACTCACGACGTCCCGATCACGGAGCGAGCGCTCTAGCTACCTACTGAGCTACCGTGAACGGTGATTGTAGTATCCTAAAAAAGTAACACATTGCTAAACAAAGCATACAGTGACTGTATTATCCTAAAAGAGAGTAACACTACGCGAAACAAAGCATACAGTGACTGCATTTTCCTAAAAGAGAGTAACACAATGCAAAACAAAGCATACAGTGACGATATTATCATATTGATTAATATTATGTCACCCCAACCGAAGTAACGATGATATATTGATATTGTTGCAAATACAGTTTTGTCTGGAAATATTCTTGCAGATACCTTGGACAAGCTTAATTAAACTGATTTATTGAAATATTGCTTACTGCAATTCATAGAATGGAATACATTGAATATTGAATAATTGATTGATGAAAGAACGAGTGCACTAATGGGCCCCGGAAAAATGTGGGGAAAAATGAAGAATCAAATTAAGCACAATTTTTCATCTCATATCATTAACTGAATTCTAAACCATAAGATTCAACAAATTTTATCATGAATATACAAAGAGCAAAGCCATACAATGTGGTAGGGGTCAGCCGACATTCGTGATTTTCTATAGTAAATCAAGGACGGTCATTCATTTCAAAGCTTTTGTTTACTGTCAGCCTAACGTTGTACAAACTTGTGCGAATGACAAAAGACGCATTATACAATTGTAAAACTTGTGTTAAAGTAGGAAATTTGTACAAGATTAGGCTGGTACTTAAAATATTAAAAATGTATGAAATTAAAGTTCAATGTTGTTCCAAAAGCAAGCGAGAGCTATTTACCTGTATGACCTATGCTGAACCCACCTGTGGAATAAATTATTTAAAATACCGGTAGTCACGTGAGTTCTACCCAGGAAAACATTCTTAAAAGGTGCTCACTGTAAAACATAGCCACGTTTTGTATCATTATATCAATGCAAAGTCGTGCCGCTTAGAGATGTTGGTATGTATTTGGTTTTAGGAACATGAGAGGGTTAGGAGAGTTTAGTGTTGTTAAAATATCATCATACATAAAAGTATCCACCATTTTTAACATTCATGCAAGATAATGGTACCGATATTGAAAGCCACCTAAATACACTTTTTTCATTTTAATTTAAAGGAACTAATGTCAATACTCATTGTATTATTTCAAATGCAAGCGTGCACATTTCTTAGTGTGATCACTATGGCTACAGGCATCTATACAACTTCATTCGATTTTTTTCACAGGTAAAATAGCGCAAGAAGTATCATTCGGCAAACGCGCCCGTCAATGATCCACCATAAGATTGTTCAAGTATCGATTTAAATGTCTCCTCCCCTTCATTTAAATAAACGAAACTCAAAATAGGTTTGGTACGACTTTTCCGGATTCGGGGTATCTATAGGCATTTAAAAATCTTCATCTGTTTCAAACCCATGCTGATTTAGGTGATGTTTTAACGTGACTTCAATTAGAAATATCCACTTGTGTTTAACTAGTACCAAAAGAGAACGATTTGGTAATATATTCTAAAGTAAAAGGGCACTGAAAAAGGGCCCATTACGCATTGCTTAAGTGCACTTGTCCTTTCATTATTAAAAATCGATTGCCTTATGAACTCCACGAAAGGCTGGCGCGCCTACTTAATTGATTTTATTTCATAAAACTTGTATAAAATGTGCATGAATAATAGTATATAAATATTGCATGTAGTTGAGTTAACGTTAACAAATTTCACCCCAAGAAAACCCTAAAACCCTCGTCAAACAAGGCAAAGCAAAGTTTAACAATGTTTTTCTTAGGGTGTTTTTTTCAATGTTACCCTCAGCTACATGTCGTATTTGTTATACTGAATATTTCATACAGTGGCTGCAACGTTATTGTTGACAACTTACACGAACGATCACGTTACACGAACGATTCCGCACGATTAACGCACGATAAAATCTGTTACACGAACGATCCTTCACGCACACGATTCTACACGTTACACGATCTTACAAGATTGCTAACGCAAACGCACGATTCTTCACGCAAAATAGTTCAAATTCTTTAGGAATGGATATTTTCAAAACGAAATAAGGCTTAGTACTTATGTTAGATTTCAAATAATTACATGTATTGATATTATTTTATCGACTTTGAAAAATAAAAAAGAAAGAAAAAAGAAATGGATATTTCTGGAACTAAATACATGTAAGACTTATTAATTATTTTAGATTACAAATAATTATTTACGTAATTCTCCGACTTAAGAAAACTGATTTTTTTCCCCCCTTCTATCGGAAGATGTACATGTAGATGGACCATGAGTTTTGATTGAATTGGATTTCATAATATGCAGAAAGGGATAAGTTTGAAAAACAAAATGCCTATTGGCATGAAAATGAATTAAATTATAAGTTATATTCATGTTTCTATTTGTGAATCTCTAAAATCAACAATTATTTTACAAATCATTTATTTGCAGAAATTATAAAAATAATTAAAAGTAAGCTCCAGATAAAACACTAATAAACGAAACACCGGCAATCATATCGTGTACATGTACATTCGCCGACTAAATATTTACGTAAGCATTGAGAATTGTTTATTTATTTATTTGTAAAAATATCTATTTTTGATCAATTGATTTTAAAAATATCTTCACCATAATTAGCAGTAAACATAACTAACATCAGAGAAAAAATCCTTAAACATCTAAGTACGGTTTATCACAAAAATTCACGCTATTTGACGAGAACACAATATTGTACGACTTACTATATTGCTTATTTCCAAGCGATAATTAGTTCGTTCTGCTTTCAGTTATGTATGTATGTATGTTGTTTAACGTCCCTCTCGAGAATTTTTCACTCATATGGAGACGCCACCACTTACCGGTGGAGAGCTGCAAATTTTGTCCTATACTCGGCACTTACGGCCATTGAGCAGTGAGGGATCTTTTTCGTGCCAGCACCTACTGCGACACGGGACCTCGGTTTATACGGTCTCATCCGAAGGACCGGTCTCCACGTCCCACAGTGGGATTCGAACCCGCGACGTAAGGATCAGCTCCTTACTTCGCGACTCTAGAGCAGACGCTCTAACCACTGCGCCACGCGGGCGACTCAGTTATGTAAATCGAGCTTCATTTATTTTATTTGGATTGCGAAATGCTTGTATAGCATATAACATTCCGATAAAATCTTACAAAACGAAATTTACACATTTCTTAACGCACCATCACGCACGATTAAAACCGCAAACGATTGAGTGTGATACACGCACGATCTCGCACGTTACACGAACGATCACGCACGTTACACGAACGATTCTACACGATTGGTTTGTCAACAATAACGTTGCAGCCACTGTACAAATAGATATAGCATTGAGCCGTAAGTGCAAAAATTCTGCGCAGTTGATATATATTTTAAGTACCACCCGTTGTAAAGCAATGTTGACTATTGCTACGCTGGAGAGCGTGGTTTCATCAATCAGAGGGTAAAACTGCTTTTTGAACAAATGTTTCTCGACAATCAGATTCAATTTATCTACATGAAAGTATAATATAATTGATTGTTTGTTTAATTGCCATTGACTGATTGCTTTGTTTTTAGCCGTACCAAAAACTAACTAGGTCGGTACCCACTGAACACATGAATATTTAAATAGTTTGCTTAATTGGAACCAGTCGCGGCCATTAAATGCCAAACGCAATAAATAAATAATTTAGAAACGATAAAATCACACTTGTTTTATACACGTTATATGTAGTCTTACTCATTTGACTAACGACAATCGGTTTTCATAAGTAATTACAAAGAAAATATTGAGTGGATGAAATATTGAGATAACGAACATTATTCAAGTTCAAAGTCCATTAAAACAATACAAATCGGGAGCAAAGCAAATACGGACTTCCAAAATACATCAGAAGTGGTGTCAGGTACCATGGGGGAGTGAGCATCCCCTGCCGATCGGTGTTCCTTGTCGTGATCAGAAAATAACGGGAAAAATCCGTCGACAATTCAGTTTGTAAATAATGGCATAACAATTATAATGAAAAAACATTAATGACTTAATGATAGACTGTACATGTATTTGCTGACAAAGTCATTGTATCGACCATAGAACTTACGAATCGATGACTTTAAACAAGACTGTTGATATTCTTGTTTCATCAACTTGTTTGTCAATAACTTACCTCGTTTCAGAAAATGTTCATACGTAGAGCATGCTCTTGCGTATCGAATCAACTCAGAGATATACACAACATGTGCAGGTGATAAGGGTATATTGCTGCACAAGTAAGGGAAGCTGACCATTGAAAAATTAAAGTCATCACGTTTATCACATAGCTTTGTTGTTAGATTGCCATTAACGTCTTTTCTAGTAAAATATCTAACTATGAAACAAATGTGTCAGATTTGTGGTATCTTATTTCAAGATCACTTGAATATATCGTATCGACATATGAATGTAAATAATTATTGTTAATTGATAATACGTCGGTTATGTATATTTAAATTTTGAGTTGAAAGCCACAGCAAGAGATTTCTTTTTGTCGTGTATAAGATTTTTAATAAATTCTGCTTCATATGAAAAACAAAAATAGGTCTGCTAACAACGGGGTGCAATTGGTACCTATGGCTATTCAAACAGATTGTTGGAAGTCCTAGTCTCCAAAAACAATGTAGATATTGTCAATCAGAAACTCACGCAAAATTTTAATATCAACTTCAGAGTACTTGTGCGTACAATCAGAATGTTTTAACGAAATAAGTTTGCAAATTATCAATGACAAGGTAAGTAAATTTACGAGTTTCATTTTTATTGTATGCAAATATCAATTGTTAAGTGACTTTTCAAATACTCTAGAAGTTTTATAAAAAAAATGTTTTACAAATATTTATCTGCAGAAAGTCCATTACTTCTAATGAGTAGTATATTTTAGTAACTAAACACAGATATCCGATACATGTAATTTAAATGTTTCTCATAATCTTCAATAGAGTTGTCATAAATTGTAATATTTTCAACAGGTTCTTGTTGCTCTGTTGTATTACTGCAAGTTAATTGTCCAGGATTTCTGATTTCCGAATAACTGTATCCATCTGCACAGGTGATATCTCGTAATTATATCTACAAAATCAAAAAGGTTAATTCAGATTTTGAAACAAAGATCTAAAAATAACCAGTTACATTTGTAATCAAAATTATAAGCAGTAGATGTTTTTCTCTGCTTTACCTGTGGCCAATTAAAGTCTACATATATGTTTCATCATCACATTTTTTTTCTATCTTTATATTAAATCTCAGAAACAAATTTCTCAAATAAGCAGAACCTTACATTGTATTTCTCCAATAAAGGCATAGAGTATCCTTACATAATAAGAGATTTCACATGTACATGTATGCAAACAAGGTCACACTCCCTTAGATCAAACCTTTTTTGTTCACTTGAGCAAAGGACTCAAGTGAGATTTTATGATCAAAGGCCCAGCAAATCGTTTTTCTCATTTTATTTCCGAAATGCTAATTTTGACGTCATAAACTTGTGCATTTTCCCGTATTTTCTTAAAAAGTTGCAGGACATCAATTTTCAATAACATTTTCTTTCAGATAATATAAACCGCATGCATCGCCCACAAAGATTTTTAGAAATGTGATTTTTCAAAGAATTTTACAAAACATTTCCGGATATTGAAACGGGCACATATATGGACTCCATTTTCTCAAGGAAAATACCTCCTGAAATGAGTCATTTTGAGCCTTTTTTCTGCTTAAAACTTAAAAAATACAAAATTAATGACGTCGGATTTGCAGAATGGTTATCCTTCATGCCATTTTCTTTCATGAATTATTGAACTCATATACTCAACTCATATTAATGCCAATTTCAAAACTTTTTGAAAACATATTTTTTAGGGCACAATAAAGCCAAAGCAATCACCTAGATGCATTTTTTCGTCTAAGGAAACGTGTCATCACAAGTGCTGAAACGAAAATAATTACTGCGATAACTGCGACTGATGATCCAATGTAGACATACATTTCATTGTCTTCTTCAGTGTTGTGTTTTGAGGATATGTTTTCTATGCAAAAAAATGAAAAGAATTTCAAAATGAAAAAAAAATCGTTAAAATTAGAGATCAGAGATGAGTTTAAAAACTGTTCTTTTACATTATTTGACAAATTTTTCTTAACCAAACTCTCTTTCTCTCTTCACACACAATGGAACGATCTGGATAATGAATTATAATGAAGCCAAAGGTCTTGGTTCTAAATAAAGTTTAGGCAATTAATATGTTAAAATATTCAAGTCCGATTTTCCTCTGTCTATTTTTCTAATTTTTAACAATTCTTAATCTAATATATATACTATCAAACACTGAATGATGAGCTCTAAATTATTTTCAACCCCAGTTTAGATCAATTGTCCTATTCTGCTGGTTACAAAATTCTGTAAGATTACTGATCATTTTTTAAAATATACTGTCTTGAATGGATTTTGTTCATATTTTTCATTTTCTTCATTGCATGTCTTCCAATTATATATGATAAAACACGAGCTTTAACAAACATGATATATGCAAACATTACAGAAAAAAATAGAAACTACATTTTTAGGATAATATTCTTAGAAAAAAAAATTATGTCGAAAAATAAAAATTAAAGTGATGGGGACAAAGGTAAGGGAATGAACTATACAAGTGTTGTTATTTTAATTTTGAACGTTTAATCATTTCTAAGATATCAAAATTATGTTCTTATTTAATAAATTGCAGTGAAACAAATTCCATAAATCATGATAAAGCTAAACTGTCTATAATCAGAATTTGCGCTGAATTTTGAATATGCCAAAATATGTTCATATACATTGATGTCATCCAACTTAGTTATTTTATACAAGTGACGTACTGATAAGAGTAATTAATATTTAAAAGCAAAAAAATCGAAGTAAAAAAAAAACTCTACGATTAGCAAAGGTTAAAAGAAATAGGGCAAACATGATAAAATATCTTACCTTGAGAGGAATTAGTAGATGTTGTTGGTGTTATGACCTCTGTCGTTGTTGATTCTAAGGTTGTTGGCAGTGTGGTGTTTTCCGTTATTGTTGGTATTAGTGATGTAATACTTCGTGATGTTGTTGCTTCACTGGTGGTTGTTGTTGATGCAGTTGTTGATCCAGCTGTTGTTGACTGTGTTGTACTTTTCGTTGTTGCTGACTCTGTGGTCAATAGAGTGGTGCTCTCTGTGTTTCCTGACGTTGAGTCTTATGTGAACAAAATGCAACTCAGTATATAAAACATTTTTGTTTAATTTGTTTTATTTATCAGAAGAGCAGTTCTGAATCTCCATTAATGAAGATACAACCATGAATAATGCTGATGAAGAATCATAGCGTATATGATTTATTTATTTATTCATTTATTTATTTATTTATTACCTTTTTTCATAATACTGATAATTTATCAATACCATTATGAAAAATTGAAAAACAGTACTGCATATTTCATAGATTCAAAGTTAACTAATTTTACCATGTTGGACACTAGATCTAAACCCACGTGCTGGGCAACCGGAGTCAGATATAATGATCCCGTGAATCTATACGTCATATTTAGAGATAAAACAGACTTATTTTGTGCTGTAACAAACATCCGCTTTAACAGACATAATTGATGCAAACGGTCCAGAAAAATAACATAAAAATTTAAATTTTGGGATAATATTCTAAGGAAAAAAACTTATATGAAAAATTAAGATTAAAGTGATAGGGATCAAGATAAGTGAATGCACTATATTGGTGTAGTTATTTTAACTTTGAACGTTTAATCATTTTTAAGATAGCAAAACTATGTTTTATTTAACAAATTGCAGTGAAACAGATTCCATAAATTCCGATAAAGCTAAACATTCTATGATCAAATTTTGCGCTGAATTTTGAATATGCCAAAATATGTTCATAGAAATTGGTGCCGTCCAACTTAGTTATTCTATGCAGGTTACGTACTGATAAGAGGAATAAATATTTAAGGTTTCTGGTAAAGACGGATAGCAATCACGTGATAGATATACTTCGTATATTTAGAACGTGCTGTTTTTCCAGATTATGTAACGCCGCCATATAATAATTCCCATTTACACAGAGGTTTTGATCGTATACCATGCATAGTACGACAGAGTAACAAGACTGTTTAGTAGACCATTGATAATTTTACTTTTCATGGTTTAATTTTCTTTTTTCCAGATTGTTGATGTACTGCATCCAGGCGACGCCACACTGTAATAATCATAATATAAGTATTTTTATAGGCCCCTTCTTTCAAAAAGAATTTCTCTACAACAGTGATATCATAAACAATGTTAAAGAATTTGAATACCTGGGTATTTTGTTCCGTAGGGTTTTTTTTTTTTTTTTTTTTTTTTTTTTTTTTTTTTTTGCTGTAAACAGTAACAAATCTTTGGACTAGTTGTAGATAGCAATATATGATGTGATAAAAAGAATAAGGGATTTTCATTTACCAACTATGCATGCTGATTGTCTGCTAGACCTTTTAAATAAAATTATAGAAGTAGATTTAATTTATGATTGTGAAACATGGGGCCATAAAAACTTACATGTAAGTATTATTGAATGCATTCCCTTAAAATTGTTGAACCATATTTAGAATTTAAAAGTTGTTCACCATCATATATAGTTATGATGTGATGAGATATTCCTCTATTATATAGTAAATGTATTCCAGAATGATTTCATATTGGGTAAAATAATTGTTCTTTGGTTATATATATACATGTATATATATGCATACATACACATACATACAAACACACACACACACACACACATAAAATTTCAAGTCAATTTTTAGTTCTGAAAAAGTTTATATCTTTTGAATGTAAATGCAAAAAGGTCAACCAGGACAACATATGTCTAGAAATATGTAACCTTTTACTTTTGTGATATAAAATATGATTTAGAAGACTTTGTAAAAAAGAATTTACACATTATCTGCAAACATTTTCTGCAAATATTTTTTGGATGAATTCTGGATTATTATAGTAACCTTATTCTTTAAAAGTGCATCATTTGTAAAGGAAGGGGGTAGGGTAGGTTGTAAGATTATAATCTTTCGCCGGGTTAAAGTTATACCCAATTTGTAGTACTATTTTGTCCTGAAATTTAAGGTACTAATTGACAAACTATGAAATGTAATAAAAAAGAAATATGATGGATAATCAATTCTTTCACAATGGAAGCAGAAGCGTGAGTCTGTGTGAAATGAATAAGCAATATTTCAACAAAATCTGACGATACATCTTGGTGAATAGAATTCTGTATTTTGCTTATAATGCTTTATTAATTTAAAATTGATGTCAAATATCATTTCATATAGATGGATGTTTGAATTTGTATATGATTATTAATATTACAATAAAAAAATTCCCTTTTTTCTATCTTCTTATTTCATTTTACCCCACTTTTTAAGTTCTTCGGCGGATGATGAGGGTTATGTTAACATGTAATATCATCAAATTTCTCTAAAACCATGTCGAATAACCTGCTTTGAATTTTTGATATGATTTACAACAAAGAGTCAACATAAACATAATTATATTAAATCCGGAAAGTTTTAATGTAGATTTTTGGTGAGAACTTATCAATCGCTACCTTAAGAGAAACGAATTCGAATTAATAACTCTACACAAAGAACAAAGGATAAAAGAAAAAGGACAAAGGTGATAAAATATCTTTACCTTGAGACGTAGGAGTAGATGTTGTTGGTGTTATTATCTCTGTTGTTGTTGATTCTGAGGTTGTTGGCAGTGTGGTTTTTTCTGTTATTGTTGGGTTTGGTGAAATAATGCTTCTTGATGTTGTTGCTTCACTGGTTGTTGTTG
Source organism: Saccostrea echinata (assembly GCF_033153115.1). Taxonomy (NCBI): domain Eukaryota; kingdom Metazoa; phylum Mollusca; class Bivalvia; order Ostreida; family Ostreidae; genus Saccostrea; species Saccostrea echinata. Next base: position 1,283,337 of record NW_026889784.1, read on the forward strand.
ATACCGTAATTAATTCAGTTGTTTTTGACTGTGTGGTACTTTTCGTTATTGTTGACTCTGTGGTCACTAAAGTGGTGCTCTCTGTGTTTCCTGACGTTGAGTCTGATGTGAATGAAAAGCAACTAAGAATATAAAACTTTTTTTTTTAAACTTTGTTTTATTTATCAGAAGAGTAGTTCAAAATCACCATTAATTAAGATACAAGGGTGAATATTGCTGATGAAGAATCATGGCGTATTTGATTTATATTTCTTTTAAATTTTTTTCATAATACAGATAATTTAATAAACCCATTATGACAAATTGCATTACAGTATTGCATATTTCTTAGATTCAGTTTAGTTAACTAATTTTACCATGTTGGACAATAGCTCTAAACCCACGCGCTGCGTAATCAGAGTCAGATATGAAATGAAGAAACAATGATTCCGTGGTTCTATACGTCTCATTTGGAGATAAAACAGGGTTATTTCGTCCGTAGTCCATACATATTTCAGCAATGGTGTTCCCATTCATGTCACCTAAGATATTGAGTTGATATAAACCATAAAGTATATCACAAGTTAATCAACCTAGATGAGTTACTTGTACATGAATTCAATTTTGAAGTTTTTTTATTCATAATTTTAACTCAAGGTGTATCCGTAATATAAACATGTTTATTGTAATTCTTGTTCATGTCCAAGCGCCCTTTATGTGGAAAAATTCAGATCTCCTTTATATTAGTATTAAGCTTGTATTTCAATATTTCTCAAATTGTACTTATTTTGAGGAGAGGATTTTTTTCATTTCTTTATAATTTTTTCTTCTTAATCAAGACAACTCCATCTTTTTATGCATGTTGTATATACATTATTATGCCATCAGTGGTCAAAATATTTTCTTAGCATAGAAAATAAATATTTAATACCTTCCTTTAAGATGATCTTGTCATAACAACCAATTTCGTAATCAAGATTGATAAACTGGAAGGAAATGACAAGTCCTTGGCTTAGAGGCACTGGTATAAAAGTATAACGGCATTCAATCTGGCTACAAAAAATATGTACTTGATGTTAAAATTATTCAGTGACACATCATAAAAATAAACTAATTACGTAGATATTTAATTTTGATGATAAAGAAAAGATAAAAAATAATATTTTTCTATTGGTAGTCATTTGAAAGACTGAAACCATAATATAGTAAAAATCGAATAATCCGGACACCGATGGATCCAAAGAAATTGGTTGGATTAGATAAAATATCAGGTTAGACAACATTCCAAACAATTGAATTTACCCAAAGAGCCTAAAAGTTTTCGTCTTAATAGAAAAGATTTTGAATTTCACGATATCCGGATTACACAAGTTTATCACTGTACAATAAGCTTTTGGAATTCGAGTAAAATTACTGTGATTTCCTTTATTAGCTTACTTGTTTTATACTCTTATGAAGCAGAATTTAATCGAAGCACCTACATATACATCAAAAGAAGACTTCTGGACTCCGATGTGTTCTGGACATTTTATCGATTAAATATTTTTTCATATGTGGACTCGATATTTTCAAGTGAACTCAAAAGACACAAAAGAGTCTGTCACATCTGTTTCGTCTCGAACGATTTATTGACTATTGATATTATTAGCAAAATAACAACTAAACGAAACAAACGGGATGATTTTAATTTCGCTTTTCTATCGTCCATCAACTAAGCCTATTTAAATGTAATGAATACTTATGATTGTTTACATTTAAATTTCAGATATGTAATAGTATTGCATCTGTTAATGTTTCCCAGCTGGTTTGGTACTCAAGACTATGTTTTGAGTACGATCTATTTTAAATCGAGGCAAACTATTTCCGTATAAGTTGATTTTATAGGTGACTGTTTCACTAACAAATCACATAAACGTACGATTATGTTTAGGATCATCTAACATGAACGTATATGAGCACTTCGCAAAACATGTAGAAGTAGCGCTTACGATTTGTTAGTTACGACCAACTTATTGGAACTCTTCTGGATAAGGAGGCGTATTTGTTGAAATATGTTTTAGAGAGAGAGACTGAAAGACAGAACGAAAGAAGGAAATAGATCATTAGGAAGTAAAAATTGGTTAACCATTTTTCTCAGTCTTCAAAAAGAAATAAATGGAAAATAAATTAATGGAAAATAATTTACTTAAAATAATAATAAAAACATAATATCTATATATTCATACTATACATAAAATTTAGTAAAAGTTCGTTTCAAACTAGGTTCAAATTACATGTATCAATTACTAGTATCTAAATTCATTCTTACATTTCACGTCTTATGATTAACAAATATAGTGCATAATGTTCCACTTTACTTCAAGCTAATATTGCAAATTTAGGACACTCTCGTGTAGCAAAACATTTGAAAATGAGGTTTATGTCCAAATGTATTGCAGATCCTCGCTTCGTTTTTCAGCAAAAAAAACGAATAATAATTAAATTCGGTATGTTATTTTTTTTAAATATTGCCGATACCTTTTCAATGCATTTCCCATGCAGGTTTCTCAAAGTATTCTTAAAAATAAATTATTCATACATGTATAAATATATTTGTGTATTATTTCGATTTTTCTTTACTTCATCGATCACTTCTTATAAAGAAAACAACTTTAACTTGATTATCCACATGCAAGAGTTATAAAAATACAGTTTATTTCAAAACAAACACAAACATCTAAGGATAATACAACACTATGAAGGATCCATAGAGGTATAAAATAAAACAAAACTTATAGATTAAAGTATATTTTGCCTCAAAGTAAGAGCAGAGATCAACAAAATAGTTAGTCTAGTACTCAGTAACAAAACATGAAGTAGATCATGGATCTATTTGCTTGCAAATGCTATTACTCTACCATTTGTCACTATTACGATGCGACCAAATGAAACAGTTGTACTTGAGCACTTTTAATGTATATATAGAATATATTTTGTTAAAAGATAAAGTATTTTTGTTTCATTTTTCAATTGTCTATCATTTACAAGACCATTGAAAAGTATAAAAGCATTTTTTGTATTATGCATTAAAGTTTCTTGTATTATTTATTTGATTGACCTATCAATTACATTGTATGCAGTGACCAATTATCATAGGTGAATAAGCAAAGGGAAATACTTTCTCTTCGTTGAGTACAAATTTCACAAGTTCAATAAAGCCCTGCCTACCACTAGAACACTTGACCCAGTGCTCCAGATTTCATAAAGCTGGTATAAATACTAGGGATGGCAGTTTGTAACCAGTTAAACGATTATTCGGTCGGAACGATGGTAATCGGTTAGTCGGAAAAAATGAAATATATGTAAATTTGGACGCGACTTTTTTTAAAATTCACGTTTATAAATGAAACCTCTGCATACACGTTGATAATTTAGCCTTTCGTATAGAGATCTATCTATTTTAGTTGATTGGGTGGTAATTATTGAGATCACAGGGTAATTGGTCAGTTTGTTTAGTGTAAATTGCTGTTTAAACACCACGTCGTTACCCTGACTGTCCTGTATTTCTTCAATGATATCATAATTAAATAAATCACCGTCGAGCATATGTCTATCTTTTGCTGTTATTTATCAAGACAAACATTGTAAATTAAGTGAAAGTTCCGTCTTAGTTTTGATTATAGTAACAATGCAGTATGGACTTGTGTGACATCTGCTCTGGAAAATTATCAATGTCTGATTTCTCAGGCATTTTTCATGTGTTTTTTTATTTTTTTTTTTTATAAATTTTCTCAACTATAAAACATATGTACATGTAGTTTCCAGATAAAGGTAAACAAAATGTTTCTACCTTCTTAAGTCTTTTTAGTCTTCTTGTGTTTATATGAAGAGAGGTTCGCGAAAAAAATGTCAAGAAAATGTGCATTTTATTACGATTAACCGGTTAATCGGTCGGAACGTGTTGCGGGTAACAGATTGGCAACTCTGTATTCGATTGCCAACCCTAATAAATACCCTTGCTAATTACAACTTTGTACTTTGTTTGCCTCCGAGATGCCAAGCTCAGGAGCACAGAAAAGGATTTTGAAAACATGCATTTTCACTATACGGTGAATGGAGTCCCACCATGAATACTACACAATGAATATTACAATTTTGGAAGAGACACTCAGAAAAATATCCATATTGACCGAGTCGGAACCGAGGTTAATACGGATATTTTTCTGGTGAATAATGAAAACCATTATATGATACTCACCACCAAAAGTATCCATAATTGTTTTATCATATAGTCCGGGTTCAAATAAATAAGACATTGAGGCTGTATGAGACACCAATAAGAAATTCATTCATCGTAATTCGCAATATAAGTGATTTGCAGAAGGACAGACATATAGAATAGACAGTTAGGTAACACAGTTATGAAAACTCTCTTAGAATTTTGTTTTCAGAGAAAATGAAGCAGTTAAATACTTACTTTGGGTAAAGTGATGGAAAGTTAGGAGAGGTGATGACATACGGAGACGAAATCGAAATATTGAAGGTATTATTCTGACTTGTACAGCCCGCTGTAAATTAAATATGTTAAACTTTTGTCAACTCTTTTCCTATGAATGATCTGCTCCGTTCGATTTTCAACTTATTAAACTCAAACACATACTAGAATCGAAAATGGTCATTTATTAGCAAAAGGACGATCGACTTTTTTTTTGTATACACAACATATGTACAATATGGAAAAATAATAATAAAACATATGCCAAATACTTATAGTTCAAATTTTGTCCCTGAAAATCAAAGGTTAGGGGTTAATATGTTAAATATGTCATCATCAGTATCGAAGTCAAGGAAAAAGTCCTGTAAATGTTCAGCATATTTCTAATTAAGATATTTTATGATGGCTAATGAAAGGAAAAATGTTGAGCTTTGTATATTACTGAAATGACCTTGGGTCATGCATATGGTCGATACATAGCTTTACATTGCATAATTTACATTATGCAATAATTTTGAGAGTGTTCTACATTACAAGATAATTTTCATTAGTGATCTTGATCAAATTAAATTGTTTTAACTTCATAACACCTTCAGGCCATAAGCAATCTCTGTACCAAGTATGAACTCCCAATATTTATGCATAAAGAAGATGTAGACCAGATAAGAATTTCAGGTCGATCTTACATGAACAGGTTCTAATCATTCTCCATTTCAAAGATATAGCCAGGAAAAGATTGTACAGACAGACTGAGGTGTGAATTTAAGAATCCCTTTTAAGAGTCTTGGCGACTATTGAAGTCAAAATGTAGCCACATCAAATATTCGATTATTGATTGATTGTTTGTTGTTTACATGGTAGCTCAGTCTGTAGAGCGCTCGCTTCGCGATCGGAAGGTCGTGCGTTCAAATCACAGCCGCGACTGACCTAAGTTGATAAAAAAATTAGGTAGCAACTGTTCCTTCGCCAAGCGCTCGGCACTTTGGAGTGAAAGTTGCGGGTCTTTCGTATGAGACCTTAAAAACCAAGGCCCCATGGCACGATAAAGAACCCTCACTGCTCAATGGCCCTGAGTGCCGAGTAAAGGTCGAAATTTGAAGCCCTTCACCGGTATATGGTGAAGTCTCTATATGAGTGAAAAATTCTCGAACGAGACGTAAAACAACATACAATCAATCAATCATTATGTTGTATAACTTCCCATTCGAGAGTGTTTCACAGTGAGGGTTCTTTATCGTACCGAAGCCTACCGTGACAGGGGACCTCGGTTTTTAAGGCCTCTTCCGAAAGACCGGTAACTTTTACTATTAGTGCAGGGCGCCTGGCGAAGGAACAGTCACTACCTGTTTACGTCTTAGGTTTGACGCGGCGAGGCGAACGAGAATCGAACCTGGGCCTCCCGATCACGGAGCGAGCGCCTTTCTACAATGCCACCGTGACTGGTTTTAAATACATTGTATTCGATTTTTCGGCCTCGATCTTCAATGTAATACAATGATTTACAAACAGGTTTGATGGAGAAGAGGAAGGTAACATTTCTTGATCTTCAATATCCTATAGAAACTTCCTTATATAGTAGTATACTACATTACCAAATTATTTTCATATATATTTGAAAATGTGCCGAATGTGTGTGGTATCTTATTGGCCTTTTGTCTACAGTTGAGGTTCCTGTAATTTTAAAAAAAATAGGCATTTTTTTTATTACATTCTCCTTTCAAACTTTTTTCCCTTTATACCAATTTCAGACTCTCTGCAAGATGTGTACTTGTACTAGTATATGGTATCTTAATATCCCTTATAATTATAACCATACAAATGACACTGCAGTATAATGAATTTTAAATTAATATAAAGAAAAGATTTTGTCTATGTTTGTAGTTGTATAGATCTAAATGCGATGTTATTTACATTTTTCAAACATATGGTCTTTTTTAAATCAAGACCTTCACCGATTGCCATGTCATTTTTGTGGCCACATGTATACTAATCAAAACTTCTAATCCACCACTTTGTTTTTTTTCCCAAAAGCTTCTGTCGTAAACAGCAGTTAAAAACCAACATTTACATTGGGTTTCTACATGTAGCAGCAATGCTCGATTATTCAAAACTAAAAATATTGAAATCCCTGAAAAATTTATTGAACCTTGACGATTTTATCGTGAAAGAAAATTTGTTTTGTTTAATTTTTGAATTTGGTTCTTTCAACAGTTCTTTTATCAAAACAGTAAACATTTCAAATAAATTTCAGCATATGCTCACAGAAAGAGCAGGAGAGCCATTAGTTTGATGTCAGATGGTCGAAGCATAAAGGTTTTTGCAATATCCTCTGCTTTTATTGCCATTTTTGTTACCATAAGAAGTTTTAATTTTTGATTCCAAGTTTGTTTGTTGTTTAACGTCCCTCTCGAGAATTTTTCACTCATATGGAGACCTCACCACTTGCCGGTGGAGAGCTGCGAATTTTGACCTATACTCGGCACTCAGAGTCATTGAGCAGTGAGGGATATTTTTCGTGCCAGCACCTACTGCGACACGGGACCTCGGTTTATACGGTCTCATCCGAAGGACCGGTCTCCACGTCCCACAGTGGGATTTGAACCAGCGACGTAAGGATCAACTCCTTACTCCGCGACTCTAGAGCAAACACTCTTACCAATGCGCCACTCGGGCGATTTGATTCAAAGTATGTTTGTATTACTTCACACATACAAAAAAATTCTAGTTACTAGACAATTGCATCATCGCCATATAGGTGTCAATGTGTGTTACCCAAAGTTTCAAGTGACCGGAAGTGATGCTGACTTAAATCGTCAACAGTCAAGACGTCGAGTAACCACTGCTCTTCAAGATCGTGATGATCTCGCATATGAGAAATCTGGATTTACACCTGTCGAAACGTATTTGTGGTCATTTGCGGAATAAGGCTCTTCCATTAATTTCATCAATCAAAACCAGTTAACCATTTAAAATGATATAAATCATAATAATAAATTGAAAATTACCTGTAAATATTTTTTTTAAAAAAATCTTAAGGTGATATTGCTAGTATACGTAACATAGCATAATGCAAGACTACACTGCTACATGTAGCTGTTCATTAAACTGGCGGGTTAGAAGTTTTGATTAGTATAAATGTTTTAAACTTTCCTAAGAAAACCTCAGCTTGTTTTGTAGGTGTTTTCTTCTCTTTAGTTGAATAGTTTGGTCTGAAAATTATTCGGATAACAATCACTTGACTTTTGAAAGAACTTTATTACTTTAGACAGGACGGAACTTCCTGATAAGATGCTGTTTGAACATTTTATTACTTACATTCATCTTTCCCAGCAAATATGTCAAGATAGAATCCTATGTCATTGGGATTTCGAGTCCCGTCCGAAGTGAAGCCGATCGTTGCTGTAGGTCCTGTGACTTTTGGAGTTTTTGTGCAGTCAACACAGCAAGAAATTGTTTCAGGCCCACCACCTCCTTGGTGATGATATTAATTTTTGAAAGAAATCTTTGGGTCAAGCAATGTAATAACTTCAATCATAATTGCTCTTTTCAAATCAATATCTTTCATAAATAACGAAATGTATGTGTGTATTTTATAAGTACCGTCCCGTAATGATAGTTCGTCGCCATCCCCACACTTTAATCGTTGTCCAATGACAAGGCTTGCAAACGAATCAGATGCTGTGAAAGTCCACGTACAGGACAACAGTCTAAAATATATTTCTTTACCCATCTTTATTACTTGAGGTTCATTGCCCCTCTTATTAATGACTTTTATTCCTTTATACAATAGTCATAAGAAGGGACATATTTTGTAAAATAGACCTCTTTAAGCATGATTAATGACTTTATTCCTTTATAAAATAGTCATTTAAAAAAAAAAGGCCCTTTAGGCAGGTGAGTGCAACCAACAGTACCCACTACTTGAAAAGAAGAAATGCATATGCGCATTTTGACCAAAAATTAGATTTATTTTGTAAAATCATGTTTTTTAGCATATTAAATGAAAATCAACTAATACTGACACTGAAAGACAACTCAGCTTCTAGGCACTACTATATATTATTTTGATCCTTAGTATAATGTAACTATATAGCTCGTAGTCCTTACTTTCAAGATAGATAAATACATAAAAATGTCTACTCTAGCAGTGTTTTGAAACGGTTCTTACCAGATTAATGAATGTGTTTTCATTGATTAAACCAAATTTATTTAAAATTCAAAAAGTACTTAAGCAAGCAAAATAAAAATCTACAATGTATATCCAAAAAGACTTACGTATTATAGGGTGTCTTGCCATCTCCAAATTGAAAGGTTGTGGTGGTTGAACCAATTTGGATAGAACTTGAGGATGAACACGTAAGAGTTTCCACTGCTGTAAAAAGTTTATCGAGTTGAGAATGGGACGATTAAACATTTTTATGTTAGTTATACTCTCGTAAACTAATTCATTTGGGGAAGAATTTAAAGTCTACTGGAAACCCCTGACAAAAAATACGATGGTAAGCTATAGTTAACTGTATTGATAACTTTGGCACAATAGAAACTTTGACACTTTGATTCACTGTAGTTATAACTTTGACACTCTGATCTGCTATAATTATCACTTTGAAAACTTTAATTTACTGTAGTGATAACTTTGACATTTTGATCTCAGGGTTCTCCATGAGCCGTTTAACGTGGCGGCCCCGCCACAGTTAAATTTTTTAGCGCCACAGTTAAAAAATCAGCGCCATAGTTCCGCCACAGTTAAAATATCAGCCCCACAGTAAGATCGTCGTCGTCATAAGAATAAATGTATAAATTTATAAATCAAATGAATTTCCAAATCATGTACCGATTTTCTGTTTGTAAAGCTAAACTGTTAATTTACTCGAATTAGGGCCCATTGTTTGGCTTGCACAATCATGTAATTATCTTGTAGACCTCGCTGGACACATGAATGAAAAGAGACAAGCCATTTTTTTTTTTTTTTTTTTTTTTTTTTTTTTTTTGCATACTTCACGATAATTACAAATGAAATTTTTAATAACAATTAATTCTTGCTTTAATAGTTCTACAGATAACCACGTCACTAAAATTGCATTAGAACTGTGAGTCAAACATGTATCATAATCGTGTATTTTTGCAATGTTGAAAAATTAGCAATTCGAGTAAATCCACCAAAATATAAGTTTATGATTCTAAACTGTTTAAGTGTTGTTTTTTTTTTTTTTTTTAAATTTACAAGTTATAAAATACTTCAATCTTCAGACTAATAAATGTCAATATATAGATGTTAGCGTGATTGTGTGACTTACATGTACCAGAATTTCCCCTGTCCTTTAATGAACACTGTAGGTGTGGAAGTTACCTTTTGTAAACAAAATTATGAATAAAAAGTTAATTGCTTTAAATGTGTTATTACTGGTACTATTATTTTCAGATTCTAGAAGGTTATATTTATTTATTTCGTAGTGCGTATGTGTTGGGCATCTTTTTCACATTATACAGACCCACACATGTATGTTTATTTTGGAAATTAACATCCTAATTTTTGTTTTACACTATGCTTAATCGATATCTATTATTGTTTTTAGTATTAAATCTATTAATCAATTTGCCAAATAATTAATGCCATTTGTGTATTAAACTATTGATTCATAGGGGTTGTGTGTTTTCAATTTATTTCCTGGTTTCTTCGCGAATTCGGTCGCGAAATGAAAGCGAATATTATCATTTCGCGTAAGTTTTGCGCCACAGTTAAATTTGAAATGATGGAGAACCCTGGATCTGCTACAATTATTACTTTAAAATCTTTAATTTACTGTAGTGATAACTTTGAAACATTGATTTACAATAGTTAATACTCTGACATACTTTATGTTGCTCTGTATAAAGTGATCTCTCTTTACATCTGAATTGATGTACTTTATGACATTTGTATTGTTACTTACTAATTTGTCATACTAAAAAGAAATAACAGTTCGGACTTCAATTTATTATATCAAAATAGATAATATAAAATATGAATTGAAATAAGTGGGTAACATTTTTTCCTTGCAGAAATACATAGGCATATTGTCATTTTCATTCATTGACAATTCATTGACAAGTTCAGAAGGTATCAATTAAAATGTTTTGTCAATGGCTGTGTATTCACACAAATTAAACATAAACTAGATATTGAATCGTATAACAAATTTGAAGAAAAAAACAGTGGCAAAAACCTAGCTTAGCTGAATAATGAAATAAACAACCCAATTATTAAGTGATATAATTGCCGTCCTTGCTTAATTCTAGGGATGACATGGGCAAAAACTCTGTAAAGAAGCACATTTTTGCGTGTTGTGCTCACAAGTTACAAAATTATAAAGAGATTCGCAAAACTTGAAAGCAATTAAAACTGGGGAAAAAAATTACATATATCTATATCTATCTCTCTCTCTCTCTCTCTCTCTCTCTCTCTCTCTCTCTCTCTCTCTCTCTCTCTATATATATATATATATATATATATATATATATATATATATATATATATATATAGAATAATAATAATAATAATAATAAAAGGGAGAAAACGCCAGAAAAAGTACATTTTTAGTAGTTATATATTTCTACACAGCTGTCGACATGTAAATTTTGTGCGCAGTTTCTCTGCTTGGTAAATAATGAATATGTACATGAATAGTTACATATCAGTAAAAATTAATTTTAAGCATTGACCGGCTGTCATAAAGTGTGCGATTTTTTAAAATTTACATTGCACATAACATAACATTTTATGTTTACAAATAATAAAATTAATGAGCTTTTTTTTTTTTTACATTGTAACAACTTTTACTCAGACACGTACTAGGTTACGTACAAACTCATTCTTTAGATGATAATAATAAGAAAATGATTGGAAAAGGATCCATAGTATATGTATATAGTCACAGCTTTACATATTCTACTGTAAATATCTATTTACTATTCTATATTGTTTTAAAGACACATAAATAACAAATCAAAACTTGATAGCAAGCAATGTAACAGTTTTAAGCTGAGTGAAATATATTTTTCTACAAGGACCACTCTTTTTAGAATTTGTCTATGTGGAAATTTTTAATACCTATACATTTTTCAATTTTACATTTTAATTTGATATTACTTAATAGCCCAAAAAGATTTGGAATATATTGTAATAAACATGTAAAAATATACTGTTTTGCAAATAATATTATAAAATTTTTAACTTTGTTACTCTATGGCATTGGTAGTTCACTTAAAATAATATTTTCAACATTAAAACCAGCTCTTTTGTCAATAGTTTTGTAAATATGTAAACTGAGGTTACTACACAAAGATAAAACTTTTTCCCAACCAATGAAAACATGTTGAATAGTTTCAACTTCTTGTTTACAAAAAAGTACAATTATCCGAATTTTTAATCTTATTTTTTTAATGAGAGTTAACAGGTAGAATACTATGTAAAATTCTATATTGTAACCATTGAATTCCAGAGTCCCTTAGCTTGTTGTTGTGAAACAAACGTTACGTTGAAATCATCTTTTACACAAATTTTAACAATTCTTTAGATTCCTTCGGACGGATCTTTTGTGTGCCAGCCTCTACTACGACACGGGACCTCGGTTTATTTACGGTTTCATCCGAAAGACCGGTCTCCACGCCCCCAAAGGGAATATTGTAAACTTTTGGTCCGTGCAGATACTGATTCATCTAATTCCGGCATGTTCGTCTCTCAATACGTTGTCTTTTACTTTTTTCTATACATAATAGTACATTAGAATCTTTCTAGCTATATATAGCAATGTAATACACCTCATTTTTCACAAAGATTACGATCTCCATAGAAACTAAGACATTTTGGAATCTCAGTTATGATTGTCATCAGGATTAAGACAATGTATGACGTCTAAAGAACAAATTATTCAAAAACAACTCATAGATGTACATGTAGAAGCTTCTGCTGTACAAATAGGAGTTACAAAAGTTTGCCTACCATCACTTACCACTATTCCTGATAGCTGAATGATAGATAGACAATCTTTTGATAAAAGAGCAAGAGGAATTCATTGTCTCTTTCTAAAAAATTAGAGGAGCTAGACATTGCAGAAGATCTCGCAATCTAAAATACAAGAAAGACAAGTCAAAACAGATAAAACAAGGATAAAGATGAGCCTTTAGATCTCTGCCAAGAAAATAAAGTTAATCAGAGACACGAAACAGAGATGTCTCTTTCAAGGTAATTGGTCTAATATAACTGGATGCTACAAAATAAATATCCCAAACATTAAATTAAGATTTTGGAGCCATAATCATAATTCTATTTGGACTCTTGGGTCAGAGCAAAACGTGCTAAAAAATGGCTGAATGTTTTTAAAAGACCTGCTTACTCCTACACATCTCGAAGAAAAACTCAATGAAAAGTAAGGAAGAACATGAATCCCTCTACCAAAAGTATGTTTTTCATGCTATCCAGCACAGGGGTTTTTCGTAATGGTCAAATAATGAAAATGTACTTTATCGAAGCAAATCTTCTTTACTCCTGCATATCTTAAAAGGAAGAGGATAAAGATCTCAGGGTTTTTTTTTTTCATGATCCCCAAAGACAGGGTCCTTCCTGTGGAAGGGGTAGGTCAAAATTGTCATATAGTGAGGTCAAAATGGTCATATAGTGAAATGTTCATAATCTTAAGAAAAATCCTTAGTCCTGCACATCTTCAAGGAAAACTGAATGCTTAGCTATGAAGAGAATAAAGCTCTTAACCAAATTTTTTTTTTAAAAATGTGTTTTTCATGACCCTCAGGATTTCTTTAAATGAAGTTACAGACGAAAATGAAGAACAGGCTAAATAATGATATCTGATAAATTTTATTTCAAACCGATAATAATCTTAGTAACAGCAGTGCCTTTATTATTTTTTTTTCACATTTTCATTATTGTTTTATTACATTCATCTTTAATATTCCCAATATTTATTGCTCCAACTTCTGATGTTGTGTATTTACCAAGACGTTATAATAATATCTTGGTATTTTAATGGTATGGTCATAATTTAGAAAATTCAATTGAGTCGAAAGCACGATGGGTTAAAATAACAATTTACATATTATATTGCGAGAATAGATTTGTTGTCTTTTTATACAGGGAAAACATTTTCCTTAGTATTCCTTTCTATGAATTCGGAATGCTTTTTGTCTTAAAATTTGTAAATGTGTGAAGCAACATAAAGATCTGAGGTTAAATATAATGTTATGTTCATGTCAGAATTGAACGCATATATATCGTTAAATATTTAGTACAAAACCATAAATGTTAAATCATAGAGTTGAAATCAATCTTTCAATAAATATGATTTACAAAGGTAAATTTGAAAGAGACATAATTATTATTTAGTCTTATTTTTGTAGAACGGCTTATTAACAATTACTATTTTGCAATACGTTACAGAGGCAAAGATGTTTAAAAAAGACCATAAGGGGCAGGATTCTTAATCTCTGATACTACATGTATATGTATCTCGTAATGAGAAATAAATATCTCAGAAATCTGTGAACATTTAAATTCTCATGTCACAATTTAGGACCATGTGTCATTTGAAAAAAGGTGATACATGTATGTTACTTATCTATCATATGTTAAATGACTATAGGCCATAATGGGAAGGATGCTTAATCTCTGATACTATATATATCTATTTAAAAGAAATAGATATCATGGAAATCTGTTCACAATCATATTTCTGTGAGTGGCCACATTTTAGGACCATCTATCATTATTTGAAACAACGTGATATACACATACATGTACATGTATATAGAAATGTATTGATCTTTTTTTTTATCATACGTAATCATAACTCATGATCTTTAACGATTTATATCTCAAAAAGGAATAATATTTTGATATACTGTAAGCATTATTGAACAAAAGCTGTTTAGAATGATTCCCTAACAAAATTCAATGTAATTAATTTCCGCAAAAGGGAACAATGAAAACTTTGAAGGGGTAGCCCTTGAATATTTATTTTCTACATATCTCAGAAACGGAAAGGAATCTCTGAATAAATGTTGAACAAAAAGGCGTTTAAAATCATTACTGTTTTCATATCATATAAAGAAAGTGTGGTTGACCATTAAAATCAGATGTTTAAAGGGGCCGAAAACCTGCAATCCTTAGCTCCTTAACTTTCAATATTTTGTTACATATTACTGAAGGAAAAATGTTCCTCTAACCGATAATGATACATGTATTTTGATCATACCTTAGAAAGTTGTGGGCTTTTGGGGGCTAAAATGCTAAATCTGTTTTTCTTTATATCTCAAAATGTAAACTATTTTGGAATGTGAATTGAATAAAAGATGTTCATAATAATGTGATGGGTAAAATGGAATAAAATCGAAGGAAGCACATTCGGTAAATAATTTTTATCAATGTTCGTCATCCCTCTGCTCACTTGTATGAAATCCTTCCTTAGCATTTAAGGATAGATGATACAAACAGAAAATGGATGCCTGAATTTTTATATATATTTTTGACCTATTTTGGTTGTAAATGATTAGAATAATAAATTTCTAAAATATTAAGAAATTGTAAACTTTCTACGATGCTCAAAATTCCACGTACCTGCAACCATTCTTATTAATCTATACAAAGTTTAAATCCAAATATTGTGAAATTTTAAAAGAAAAATTAAAATCTCTGCGGTTAAACTTATTCAATTTACTTATAGAAAGATGGCTTAAGTTTATATTTTCATGATTTTTGATAAAAATTTGTATCATCTGTCCTTAATATGACTATCCAAAAGAAATCTTAATTATAATTGAAGTGCATACACTTTCAAGATATCTCACTGGGAAAAATTTGACATAAATGACCAGTCAAGTTGACATTTTATAAAGGAATGATAGTCATTTATGTCAGCTTTAGTTGTCTCTCTTATAGGAATTCTAATTAACCTTAATGAATATCTTAATACCACAGTCAACATCATACTTCATCTCATCTAAAATTGGACGAAAAACCTACTCGTTGCTCGCAACAAGATCTCAATCTAGTTATTATAAATTATTATTAATATTATCATCATTATTGTTAATTTTCTTCACATGGCCTTCAGGGAAAGGGACTGACTGCAATACGAAATGATAGTTTTAAATACATGTGTAGTTATAGGTTTAGCCATCATACGGGATTAAAGTTTTATAATGGAATATATGAAGGGAAATACCTTCTTCACAACACTGATGTAGTGTTCTATCAACTTAAAAGAGCATATTAAAGTTTAAAAATCTCTTTACCTCCTTTGCTCAGTTTCCATGCATTCAACAGGCTGATGAAGATAAAAATGGTGCAGGGTCTAGTCGTCATCGAGTGTTCTTATTTATGAATAATAAACACTCTGTAGTATCAACTATGAAGAAGATTAAAATGTTAACAATTTTGTTTAAATAATTATATTGTCAGAAATTATAAACTTAAGAAAATTAAAAAACAAAACTACTCAGCTGGATATACATTGCATTACCGAAAATTTTTGAAAATTGGTTGGTTATTTAGTGACATTAAAGCCCCTTTTTTGAACTTAGAAACTTGAAAGATATTTACATTAT
Source organism: Saccostrea echinata (assembly GCF_033153115.1). NCBI lineage: Eukaryota > Metazoa > Mollusca > Bivalvia > Ostreida > Ostreidae > Saccostrea > Saccostrea echinata. The sequence continues at coordinate 1,299,388 of NW_026889784.1, forward strand.
CCTTTTAACCCTGGCGATCGATCGCTCTGTGATCGGAAGGTATTGTGTTCGAATCACGGCCGCGACTGACTAAAAAAAAAATAGGTAGCAACTGTTCCTTCGCCAAGCGCTCTGTACTTTGATGTGAAAGTTGCGGGCCTTAAAAACTAGGCTCCGTGTTACAATAGCACAATAAAGAACCCTCACTGCTCACTGGTTCTGAGTGCCGAGTATAGGTCTAAATTTGAAGCCCTTCACCGGTATATGGTGACGTCTCTATATGAGTGAAAAATTCTCGAACGGGACGTAAAACAACACAAACAATCAATCAATTAACCTTTGCCTCCAATATATGAAAATAAAAATAAACATTAAATGATTTTTGGCGTGCATGACATGACTTTTTATTACATGTACAGTTAAATATGTAATCCACAAATGCATGCGCCCATTACAATTATATGGCAGCATAAAGTTAGACGAGACAGCAATAGAAATAACATCTGGATCTAAGAAACCTAGAAAAAACAGTACCCCTGGAGACGGCATTCTATGCAAAAAATGCCATCTCCATTACAAGCATAGAAAGTCACAAGGTAACAATCGGCGCTGACACTGACATCCCTTGGGAATAACTCCTGGTCATGACGCTGAAATAATAAATTAAGATTGCAGAAACAACCACTTTTCAAAGTAATATAACTATAAGTATTTAATAAATTTTATGTCTTAAGAGGCTGTTCGTGCTCCTTGATAAATGGTTGATGAAAAAAAGGAAGAATTGATTGCGCGTACTAACCAAATAAAAATCATGGTTGCTTGTGTTCAATAAAATGACAAAAGGGAACATGAGAGGGAAATTACATTTGACTTACTAATAAGAGTAACTGTCCTTTGCCCATGAGAAAAACAATTATACACAAGCAATTACTGCACTTAATAACCCGGTTTATACTTATGAGATAAACCCTATTACAATTACCGAAAACATTTTCTTCTCTAAAAATATTTAAGTAATGACTGTAATAGCTATCCAAGTTATACTGGTATAACCTGGGTTGGGGCAGTTTACTCTTTAGAAACCGCGAAGCGGTTTATAAAAAAGCGTAAACTGTTCCAACCCAGGTTATACCAGTATAACTTGGGTAGCTATTAAAGTCAATCCTTATAATTTAATTTCCCATCATTAAGTGTAAAAAATAAAACAATTTCTCCTTCAGAAATGCGTTTAAATTGTTCGTATTTTAAATGTAACGTCAAGCGGATTGATACGTTTTTGACGAGTCATTATGACGTAGGCAACCCAGGTTATACGCTATATTCTAATTTTTTTTATCCAATCAAATGACACTTTATAACAAAATTAAATTATATACAATGTATGTATATGACCGTCAAGCAAAATCTTTCCTTAAAGCAATATGGCCTGCATTTTTGAGAATTTTATGTTGCTGTTAAAATGTGTTATTATTTTGAATTTGTATTTAATGAAATATGGAGATAGCGAACAGTATTCAAGCAACTTAAACCTTTTTGATCAATAAGACAGAAATAAGGTATCAAATTGTTTTAGAACAAAGGATTCTGTATATGCATATTATTACAATGTATATAGGAAATCAATATTGTACGGGACGACAATAATGTGATTTTGCATCTATCAAAGCTTATAAATAATTCTCCGATCGCAAAAATGAACAACAGAGGTTTATAAACGTTCTTTTTTGTCATTGAAATAGTTAATTACAATTTTGGAACAAAAAATTCTGACATGAAAGTTGCAGCTCATATTGCTTTAAGTAAAAAAAGTCAAATATTTAGGTTTAAAATTGATTCTGATAGACATTCATTGTTCCCTCCTTTCAAATGATATACATGTATAACATGTTATTGTTTATAACTCGTTTTAGCGTCCAAATTTTGAAGAAAAAAACACACACACAACTTGTTATCCTGATGACGCTGCGTTTTAATATAGGAAGACGTCATTTACGGTACTTGTACATAATTGGCGTATTCAAAATTTAGCGCAGTCTCTGGGTATGGAGTTGTTTGCGTAATCATGAATTAGCGCTTTATATATCCGTGCCGTATATGGTATTTATAAATGGTTTCTTAGCGGTATTCATGAATTAACGCATTGTTGTCTGCGCCAAAGGCGCTAAAATATGAAGCCCACTTATTTAAGTACACATACAGTATTTTGTTCTCAAACGTTGACTGTTTTGTTCTTACTGCAAAAGATATATCGGCTCGGACAGGTACATATAAACAACATTCGCGGATGAAAAAAAAAATCATCAAAAATATTTATCGCTATGATATCAGTTCAGGATTTGGATCAATGATCCTTGTTTTCGGCACTTAACTCAGAATGTCGGTAGATGATTTCCTTAAATGGAGGAAGAAAGCAGGTTAATCATTAAGCCCCCCCCCCTCCCCCGACAACTTCACTTGATCTGATGAAAGGTAATCGAACAACATGGATGGTTTATCAATGGCAAGGGACTTGCGAATATAAAGATATTTTTCTTGACCCCTGGGTCAGGGATTCTTTTGTTAATACGGGGCTCTTTCGATTATATAGTGAAAATTCATTAATTCTTTTTAAATCTTCTCTGCTCCTGGGTATTATTTAAACAAACTTAGTGCATGGTTATCATAAGCAAGGATGCCTCTTCCACAATTGTGAAATTCGTGGCTAGGGGTTCTGATGAAAAGGGGGGGGGGTCTATTGATTATATAGTGAAAAAGTCTTATTTTTTGAAAATATTCTTTGCTGCTCCTGATTATAAAACAAAGAAATTAAGTGTATAGCTTTGATGAGCGAGAGTGCTCCTACTAGAATTGTAAGTTTCATGCCCCCTGGGTCAGATGCCCTGGTGTAAAGGTGGGGCTCTATTGATAATATTGTGAAAATGCATTAATTCTATTTTTTGGAGTTAAGCAGATACAAAAAGTGCATAGTTATGATGAGCAAGGGAAATTCCTACATTTTTTAAAAAACTAGTGGCCACAGGGTGAGGGGTTCTGGTGTTTTTCGGGGGAGAGGGGCTTCTATTGATAATATTGTGAAAATGTGTGAATTCTTTGAAAAATCTTCAACTAAATGCAGAGTTATAATGATGAGCGTAACTCTTCCAAAGTAATATTTTCCCGCCTACGATAAAATCAATTAGAAATTATAGATGTACTACCTATTTTACGCGTGAAATGCTCATGAAAGAAATGTGGTTTCGAAGTATCTATTGAACTATTACAGTTGTGTATCAAATGTTGAAAGCATTGAAGGATTTTTATTTGTGATTGAATAAAAATTAGCTGTTGTAAATAAAATGGATTCTAAATTAACAATAGTCCAAGTGCTCGCGATCTTATTTTCCAGTATCATTTATTTGTAGTTTCATCGGTTGACCTAGTGAAATAGCATAGAAAAAATGAAAATTTTTAACATGAAAATTTTTAAATGTTTTAAGGGATATTTAAATAACTTTTTTTAATCACATTTTTTTACGACCTCGTCAATTTGTTATACTTTCATCCCCTTCCTAAACCTCATATTATTAACTACTCTTCAAGTAAGAGTTAATTGAGGGTGAAATAAAATATAGGTATTCAGAGATAACAGAGCTCACCTCAACGAAAGCCCCACGTTTAGCTAATAATGTAGTAGTGTACATCCAAGATGCAACATTAATACAATTTTGATCTGAAGGGGCTTGCAGTAACTTGGGAATGAACAAATCCAAAAACTTTAAACTAGTTACTAGTTGTAAATTGTAATTCAAATCCAGCATCTGAAGCAAGTTAGATGCATCATCCCATGCAAGTTGGTTCACGAAATGTGGCAGACGTTAATCTCGATGTTGAAAGTTAGTTTTGTTATCATTTTATAGCAATGACCTCTAAATAACATTAGACAAGTCTTTTGGATATTCGCGAAAAAATTAGCGTTTTACAGTTTACACAGGAGTACTGTATAAAGAACTATCAGTATATGAGCCGTCTTAGGTCACCTAAAACTCAGGTGACTTATTTCTATCTGTTCCGTCCGTCGTCGTGCGATGTGTGTCGTCTGATAACATTTGAACATTTTCAGCTTCTTCTCTGGAACCACTGAACCAGTCCAACCAATTTTAGCATAGAGCATATATGAGTAAAATGGAACAACGTTTTCTAATGGTCCCTGTCTCGAATGGGGCCTAAGTATTTAGATCCGATGTTACTCATACGGAAAATATGAGGTTCCTTCTGAAAGATTGAGTTTTTTTTAATTCTATCAGAGATTTCAATGAAAAATGTGTTCACATGTAATTTCATAGCATCCAGTATTTCCAGTCCTTTGATTTTAGATTTTTTTGGTAAAAAGTTGAAATTTTTCGAGTAAAAATCCATTGCTTATATTGATTTTTTTTATATTCAACAGAAAAATGTGAACTAGCTTAAAGTTTATAATATGAAATAATCTACATAAGCTGATAACCTTTGTTTTCGTTGATTAGGTTTTCTCTGCAAATATCGTACAAATGAAGTGAAAAGTTTTTTTACATGTCATAACCACCTTTAACCAAGTTCATAATCTGTTAGTCACTTTCTATTTTTATAAGAAGTCTACATGTAAATTTTGGTGATGGTTAAAGGTGGTTATGATATGTGGAGGAGTTGCTTAACACATTCACCCTCTTGAGTTTTCCCATTACCGTAATGCTAATACGGACCTATAGTACATTACTTTGTGACCTTATATCATAACAAATACTACAGCATCATTAACCAATCAACATTTATCATTTAATTGGATTATTAGCCTACTGATTCATGTAGTTTTTGAAGGGAAAAATACTACTTGAAAATTTAAAGTCATTGTTAGCCGCAACACGGCCTTATATAGAATTTTCCTTGGTAAATTTCATGACCCTGTGTCACGGGTTCTGTTGTGTTGGTAGAGCTGTGTTGAATCTGTATTGAAAATGCATTATTTCTTTGAAAATCATCTCTGCTCCTGGGCATATCGGAGGCAAACAGTGGAAAAGTTTTAATAAGCACGGTGATTTTTACCATATTTTGTACATATGGAGCATTTGGTGAAGTGTTCTGGTCTTGGCCAGGACTCTTAATCTGAGAGAAGTTATTCCGCTAAAATTTTTATTGTAAATTACAAAAAGTACTTTTATAGTATTAATGATCAGGTAGATTCCCCCAACTAAACGAGTCTTACCTTGGTTTAAGGCAAAGTTTGGTAGGGATTCTGTAAGTCATAAAATCACTGAAGGGATCATATGAGATGTGTGTCGCGCATGTCCAAATCAGTGTGTTGTTGTCCAAGGTAGTGTGTGGACGTGGTCGCTACTATAAATTTGTGATAAGTAATTGCTACGAGGTTGCAATAGTAAGATTTGAATAAAATATTTTCTTTTTACTTCTTGTGTATTTTACATGATATAAACGACAAAGTTTTTGCTTATTGATATAAGTGGTTACTTCGAATTCCCGTGCAAATATGGCTGACGCAATGGTCAAACAAGGTGAGGTGACTGATAAAGTCGATGGACGTAAAGCAGCGGGTAAGAAATCTATTTGGAATAGTAAGAGATCATCCACAGAGTGTGATATAATTGTTATTGGCGCAGCCCTAACAAATCCCACTACAAGTTCTAGTTTTGAACATTCATCGCCGCCAAAAGTTGGTACCGGTGTGACCAGTATTGGCCAGGCATATATTATGAACACTCTTTGTAGTAATCAACAAGAACAAAAGAATCAGAGAGATGTAAGAACGCTTCGTACATGTACCTCTGTAGATTAGTTGTATAATTATACGGAAGATTATTCCGATGATTACCTTTCCGATGTATAGGAAACTCAAGCTAACAGAATGAAACAGTAGATGATAAGATTGGTAATGAGTTGGCTACAATGGTGAATTCTCTATTTCGAGAGGTGATATCTAATGAAAAAGTTTGGGAATTACTGAAGAACGTTTATTTAATAGACCTGAAAACTGTAATACATTAACAAAAACTAGAATAGACCAACTTATCTGAGATATACTTAGCCCTACTACGAGGTTCTATGACAGTTGCTTACAGCAACATCAGAATGCTGTTAGTAAGGACAGCATGTTGTTTTGTAAAATTATTAGACACTTTAGAATTGAAGAGAACAAAGATGATATTCAGAAATGTATTGATTTTGGTCTAGATTAAGTCGGACTTTTGGCTCAATACAACAAATTAACAAGTGTGAAGCGAAATAAAAATTATCGAAGCGATCTGAGTTTTGAATACCATCATTTATGTTCTTCATTTATACCATACACTGATTTTTCATATGGAGATGATGTGCAGAAAAATGTCGAAGAAATTCAGGACATCAGTAAAGTCGGTAAACGAATTATCCTACCTTATTGAAAAATTATAGGGGTCATTATATGAGAGGTAGAGGTGCGTCTCGAGAAAATACTGTTAATAGAGGTAGAGGAATTGGCTTCATTCCTAGAGGAAAAAGTATCACATTATATCAAAATTATGGTTCTTCAAAAAACTCCACGACAAGCCTCGACAGTCAGGAAAAGAACACATAAATGAATCTGAGATTAGTTTATCTGAATGTCTCACAATATAGAAACAGGTGAATGATTCTGGTGTCAAGAATGCCTTGGTGGTAGATTGAGTGAATTCGTTATATTATTGAATGGCAAAACATTACATCTGTTGCAAAATATAAAAAATTGTGCAATTGAGTTTGGTGAAATGCCTATTCAATCAAAAATACCTTATCAACAAAAAAATTGATACAGTTCACGATAGGTATGTTAATGAAGAAGTAGAAAATTTATTGAGAATATATGATATTAGTAAAGTTGAACATGATTATGGTGTATTTTTTTCAACATTTTTACTGTCCCCCAAAAATATTCTCTTGAACAAAGGGTGATTCTAAATTTGAAAGAATTGAATGAACTTATTACATACCATCATTTTAAAATGTAAACTTTTGAGGCAGCATTAAAATTGATAAAACCTAATTCTCTAATGACATCAGTTGATTTGAGACACGCATATTATTGTGTTAGAATTTTTCTACGGTTTATTTGGAAAGGAAATATACTTGTTTACCAATGGGAATTTCTTGTGCACCACGAATATTTACCAAAATTATGAAACCTGATTTCTCAACATTGCATCAAATGGCTTTTCATGGTACTGAATATATTGATGATTCTCTTGGTTGGTAATTCAATGGAAGAATTTATAGCAAATGTGAAGGAGAGAGCGTCGTTTATGGAGAAATTGGGTTTTATTATTATTACTAATAAACAAGAGGGACATGGGCCACATCGCTCACCTGAGTTAATTGGTTAGGAAAAAGCACAAATCAGTTCAGTGTTGAAAAGTTTACAAAGGGGTTGGGGTGGGGTGGGGGGCTTGAATTTTAAACTACCTGAGGATGCTTCCATATCAGTATAACAAATGACTTTGTTGTTCTTGAGCAGTAGATTGTTTCCTGTATATTCCTTTGTAAAAATTTGATCCCCCATTGTGTTCCCTTCCTATCCACAGGGTCATCATTTGAACAAGTTTGAATATACACTACCTGAGCATGCTTCCATATCAGTTAGACTAAACATGACTTTTCTATTCTTGAGAAGAAGATTTTTCTTATATATTCCTATGTAAAATTTTGATATCCCAATGTGGCCAGACCTTACCCCTGGGGGTCATGATTTGAACAAACTTGAATCTACACTACGTGAGTATACTTCAATATCAGTATGACTAAACATGCATGGCTTTTCTGTTATTGAGAAGATTTTTTCCGGCCTGTATATTCCTATGTAAAACTTTGATCCCCCATTGTTGCCCTACCCTACCCCCGGGGATCATGTCAATTAGACTATCTATGTCAATTAGACTAAACAAGGTTTTTCTGTTCTTCATCAGAAGATTTTATTCCAATATGTTCCTATGTAAAAATTTGATCCCTCCCCCCATTGGGCCCAACCATACCAACGGGGGTCATGATTTGAACAAACTTGAATCTACACTACCTGAGTGTGCTTCCATATAAAATGACTAATAATGGCTTTGCTGTTCTTGAGAAGAAGACTTTTAAAGTCTTTTCCTATATATTCCTATGTAAAACTTTGTTTCTTGGAAATATTATTGATACTACTGATGAAAGAGTGACTTTACCATTATAGAAAAAAAAATAATAAAAGAGAATTGTCAAAAAATTATGGAGCGAGAAATCATATCTGTTAGATATTTAGCAAGTCTAATTATGTCACTTGTGACATCATTTAGTGCAGTTGATTTGGTACCGTTAGATTACAAAGTTTTAAAAAGGGGGGGGGATTAGGGCTTTGAACATGGATAAAGGAAATTTGAAAGTGAATATTAAGTAAATCAGAAAAGAGTTACTTTGGTGGATTTTGAACATTATGTCACAAAAGAGAATCATCAATAGGGGTAATCCTTATATATCTATTACAACAGATGCATCTACCGAAGGTTGTGGAGCAGTCTAAAATGATGTAAATATTGGCGGTAGATGGACAAACGAAGAAAAATTGCATCAAATTACTAGTATTTAGAATTAATGGCAATTTATTTAGCAATAAAGTCTTTTTGCAAATATTTGAAAAAATATCCATTTAAAAATTTGCTCAGATAATACACAGCATATTTAAACAATATGAGAGGAATAAAATCAGAAGAATTGAATGATTTGAATAAACAAATACAGCAGTTTTATTGTGATAGAGATATTTCGGCAGTACATGTACCTGGGAAGGATAATAAAGCATGTATTGAATTAAGAAGGTTCAATGAAAATATTGAATGGATGTTAGATAAGAAAAATTTTGATACGTTACCTGGTAGTACAAAAATTTGGAGAACTAAAGATAGATCTTTTCGCTTCTTGTTTAAATAAGTAGTTAGACATGAATGCATCGTGGAAATCTGATCCAGATGCTGTTTGTACGGATGCATTTAGTATGCTATGATCAAATAAATATAGTTATTTATTTCCACCATTTTCTTTGATCAGTAGGTGTGTTCAGAACATTAGAGAGGATTATGCAGACTGTCTAATAAGTGTTCCTTTATGGCCAACACAGATCTGGTATGCAGGACTTAACAGTGCAAGATCTACATTATCATCATATGGGATTCGGCTTTATTGAGTGCCTATTGGATCGAATCCTCTAGTTGTTCGACTTTTAAAAGGAGTACTTAACTTAAGACCAGGAAAACCAAGATACTGTGAAACTTGGGATGTATCTCAAGTGCTTAACTTTTTGCGAAAATGGTTTCCTGTGAAATTTATTTCACTTAAAGACCTTACTTTGAAGTTAGCTATGCTAATTGCTTTAATAAATGCTACTAGAGCACAGTCTTTGCATCAGAGTAACTATAATGGATATAGGCAATGGCAGTAAATCATATACTTTGTTTTTGAAATCTATTAAAACAAAGCTGGCTAGTTTATTTGTGTGGATAGTTAAAACTGTTTGCTTATCCATCTGATAGAAGGTTATGTGTTGTTTTTGGTGTTGAAAGAATATTTATAACGCACAAAAAATTAAGAGGCTTGTGTACAGTTTTTTATAAGCTATGTAAAACCCCACAAAGCATTAACTAGAAACATTATAAGTAGGTGGATTAAAATAGTGATGTTAAAATTAGGAATTGATACTGCTAATTTGCATCACACAGTGTAAGATCAGCCTTAGTTTCGAGAGCATCTGAAAGTTGTATACCAGAACCTGCAACCTTAAAATTATTACCAGTTAATAATAATTTTAAGGTTGCAGGTATATCAAATGCGCTGACTTGCTAAGGTTTTTTAAAAACCTATTTAGAAAGATGCAGAATTATATCAATAACCTGTATTGAATTATTGATGCATTTTCTATGTTCTGACATTGGTGATAATCGGTATCAGATACAGTGTTGTACAAATACATATGAATTGAATCAATTGATGATGGAAAAGAGTAAATTTGGTGAACAGTCGGCGATGATTTCTTGAGATTTTCTGAATATAAAATAAATGATGGACGTTACAGTATACTTGTTATACTAGTGATTTTTTTTTATATTTCATTTTAGTCAGTGTTCAAGCATCTCTTTGAAGTCTCATATGATCCCAGAAGTGGTATGACGTAACAGAACCCCCCCCCCCCCAACTAAACGAGTCTTTCTTTGGTTAAAGGCGAGTTTGGTAGGAATTCCGTGAGTCATATAACCACTGAAGGGATCAGATGCCCATAATTTGTGCCGGAGGATTGTTTTCCCCTCCCTGATTCTTTTTCATTGGTGGTGACTTTACACTTATGTTACTTTGATTGGATGCTTAAACGCTGATTGGCTTTTAAGTACTGATTTGGACATGCGCAACACGCATCTCATATGATCCTCGAAGTGGTATAACGTAACAGAATTGTAAATAATAGATAAATAAATATGAGATAATAGTAACGCCTTATTAATTGTTCTTGTCGCCCGCGTGGCGCAGTGGTTAGAGCGTCTGCTCTAGAGTCGCGAAGGAGTTGATCCTTACGTCGCGGGTTCGAATCCCACTGTGGGACGTGGAGACCGGTCCTTCGGATGAGACCGTATAAACCGAGGTCCCGTGTCGCAGTAGGTGCTGGCACGAAAAAGATCCCTCACTGCTCAATGGCCGTAAGTGCCGAGTATAGGACAAAATTTGCGGCTGTCCACCGGCAAGTGGTGGTGTCTCCATATAAGTGAAAAATTCTCGAGAGGGACGTTAAACAACATACAAACAAAAAAAAATCAATAGTTCTTCAAAGACCAAGAGAGGCCAGTGTGAGAGGGTATGATATGGGGTTAAAAATAATACAGAAGCACTGATAGTTTGTGAATACTTTGTAGTCTGCATGATGATAGTGATAAATGGAGAACAAATTAGAACTTAATTAAAGGGTTGTTACTGAATACTATACTAATTATTTCGATGGTCCTGATCATCCCATTTCCCTTACTCTTGGGCAACAAATCTTCCTTAATCATTTTATTTTATACTCAGAGTCTATTATACTCTATTGATCCTCTAGATTGCTGTAATATACTCAGGTGACTGTTAAGGCCCTTGGGCCTCTTAGTTTAGTTTTCCCGAGCATTCTGTTCTAAAGTCAATACAAGTAATTTATTTGAAGTTTAAAAAGAAAGAAAAACAATACTATATGCCTGGGAATCAAGCACTTTTTGTATTACTGTAAATGTATAATATTACATTTTAGTAGCTAATATTACGTTTAAAAATATTCTTCGTTTAAAATTATTTTGATAAAGAAAAATAAATTAATAGTGCGTTTCATTTAAAATTTTTGGGGGATTTGTCAGACAACAAAAAAGGAAGTACATAACAATAGTTTAGTTTAGGAACGTCCTCATTGAGTCAGAAGAACCTGAAATGTAAGTTATATTGATAGAAGTAAAGAAAAAGAAATGAAAAAAGAATTTAAAAAAAATTATATCCTTATATCACCTATCCTATGCACAAATACATTTAAATGGTCTTCGTCTGCGCAACGGCATGTTTGATCAATTTTTTATAATAAACGTTTTATGAGCTTAAAAAATAAATGTAGGACGATAATCAATATCTTCCTTAGATATATTAATTTTACTAATATTTCGTGGAATCAAAATTTTAAAAATACACTAACCCTTTCCTCTCTCTCTCCATGAATCATCTATTCGACGAAGTCTTCATTGTTACTGCTTTTTAATATCCGGTAAGGCAGGAAATGATCACAACTGCACCCAGACATACAGTGACTATGTAACTGGAGTCGTGACATGCATGGAGTCTGGACCAGCCTTTAAGTATTCTGTAGTAACTGATACGCAAATTATTATGCTGAAGAAACACACCTTTGAAACCATATTTAAATCAACTGTAAACATGTTGCCTATGAAATAGTGCTGAATACTATAATTAATGAAATAATATAAAAGCATCCTGCTCAAAACCCTCTTTCACTTCTAAATTGATCGCGAATATTATACATTGTTTCGAAAGTTAACTGATTAAATTCCGTAATGATAACAAAAATTTTCGGTAATGCAATATCAATTTTCAGTAATGCATTTAACTGCGACTGATCATGAGCTTACCAAGTTGTTATATGACAATAATTCTACATATAACTGTTTAATTGATCAATGAAATGTTGAAACAGTATTACTTACATATTTTCAGATCATGAGATCAATGTACAGGTCCGAGTGAATGTTTTCTGTCTGTATCAGTTGCCTTTCTGCATTAAAATCTCAACGGGTATACAGGTAAATAATGACAGAAAGGTAAATATTTACCACGCCAAACCTTTTCTTGCGCATTGATGCATAGAAATAATTTTAAAAAAATAACACTTTTACAAAAATTTAAGCTTCCTCCACACCCCGTGAATTGTGAATCGAGAAAAAATCATTTTACGTTTTTGCATAGTTGTGTGCACTGATAACCTGACACCGCCTGTGAGAGAGCATTACAAACGCTTTATAGATGAATGTTAGTATGCAGTTAACTGAGAGCGACACCCTGATCAAAAACAATGAACACAATGTCATGGAAGGATCACAACGTTTTCTGAAAGAAAAAGGTATCGATTTTTTCAATAAACAGATGTGTAACACTAGCAGTTCTACTAGAAATTGTTTTCATAGCATAAATAATTCACTCACCTTCTATAAATGTACCATTCGCATAGAAGACATAAGATTATAAACATTAAACAATTAAATTTATTAAGTGTATTATTAACAAACAAGTTATTTAAACGATGACATTCACACCAATTCATACCAAACTAATAATAATTAATAAGTTTAATTGAAATATATAATTAAAATCATATCGTAAAACAGACTGAAAACAACCCCAAAAATCTAACGTATCTATTCCCAGTTATATTCAATATCAACAACATCAAGTCGTAGTTATTTATAACTTTGACTTGGAAAACTTAGCACCAAGCTTTACTGTATTTAACAGGTTAGCTTGTTAAACTCCTAAAATACTTTACTAATGAAGGACACAAGCCGTGGTTATTTATAACTTTGACTTGTTAAACCTAACAACAAACATTACTGTATTTAACAGATTTAGCTTGTAAACACTAAGGGCAAAGAAAGATAACTCTAATAATCTTACGTAAGTTTATCGTGAAGCAACGTTTAAAAATTCCCAAGCACTCTATTTTGTTTGTTTGTTTGAATGTTGTTTAACGTTCCTCTCGAGAATTTTTCACTCATATGGAGACGCCACCACTTGCCGTTGGAGGGCTACAAATTTTGACCTATACTCGGCACTCAAGGCCATTGAGCAGTGGGGGATCTTTTTCGTGCCAGCACCTACTGCGACACGGGACCTAAGTTTCTACGGTCTCATCCGAAGGACCGGTCTCCACGCCCCGCAGTGGGATTCGAACCGGCGACGTAAGGATCAACTCCTTACTCCGCGACTCTAGAGCGAACGCTCTAACCACTGCGTCACGCAGGCGACCCAAGCACTCTATTAAAATTTCTATTAAAAATAATTGAAGAAAAATTAAGGTATCTAGAATAATTAAATTATTGTATGAAAAATAAATTGAATAATTGACTTTCCTTGAACATCTTGAATTAATCAACTTTAGTCATCATATAAAAGAGAAAGATAGCAAACGTATAACTTTAGTTACGTAGTTTGCATAAAAAAAAACAAAAATGAAATAAAATGGAGTAAAATTGCAAAAATAAAATAATCCTAGATAAAAAAAATTAATGAAGACGACTATTCAGTCATAGACTGTTGAGTCTTTAAAACAACCGATAGCGGACAATAGTATTTTACTATTTAATGTCCTACACGGTTAAATCCTATCCTAACTAAATAAATTTGAAATAAAATAAATTCCTAAATAAAAATAAATAAAAAAAAAATAGATAGAGAAAAATAAAAGTTAAGATAAAATCCTACAAAAAATCTAAGAGTTCCGTAAAACGGACCTACCAAATCAAAAGAAAGCAGAAGAGTGACTAAAAATTCTCAGCGTCTAACTTTTATATGACTCTATGACAGAAAATAACAGAAAATGCTGGAAAATGACGGATATTAACGGACTTATTAATTATGAAATTTCATTGGATTATCAATTAATGATCAATTATATCGAACAATCTGATTGGTCAATAGTAAAACGTCACGATCTTTCACGTGAACAAGGGTCACCAAATGTTCTATATATACAAGTATGAAATAATTAATTCTTACATATTTATCAATTGAATAAAAATATATTTCACAAGATATATTTAAAACAAAGCAAATTAAACTTAAAACAATATTCAGTTAATCTCAAAATACAGTCATGAATTCATAAGATACCGCCATTCAAACTCGATATATTTATCGATTATACATGTACTACAAATGAAAGGATAAAGAGCTAAATCCACGAAGGGACTAAATCGGCCTACTTTTTCAGGAAAATTAAACTGAGGGGAAGAAGAAAATTAACAATAGAAACATTATCCTTGAGTATCAAACTTAAATAGTTTATGCCAATTTTTTTTATTTGATGACGTCATATTTGTACAGAAAACGTCTAAACACGTGCACTTTGCTAGTTTTTATCAAAATAAAGCATTTTTTCGTCTTTGTTTCAATTTTTTGCTGTGGCCACACCCTTCGAACAAAATAAAATTTATACCATTGAAAAGAGGATTAAAATATGATGGTAACTTCAAACGTATTCATTTTTAATGGACCTTTTCATTTTAATTTTATGTTTTCGTTCTTAAAGAGTACTTGTGTATTTTCTGAAAAAAGTCTATTTTTTGTTTGTATGCCGTATGACCATAAAATAACACATTTAAGAATGATAAAATCTTTATCCATGTCTACTATAGTATATATTTTACTACATTAATTCAGTTTTACTCAAATATGATGGATTAACACTTGTGTTTGTTTTCAGCTTAACGTGTCTCTTATTATCATTTAAAACGTGTTACATGTATCAACGATTATACCAGACAAACGTTGTATATAACAAATATTTGGCATTTCTTTAGAGTACAAATAGCTTTAATTAAAAAATAAACCAAAAGTTTTCAGAACTTCTTGAAAAATTCATAGTTTAAATTTTCCCAAAATTTTAAAGAAGAGCCTACATGTATATTGGTTATTTTTATTCCATTAACGTACAAATGTTACTTTCTTATACAAAATATCAACGTCACAACGTTAAAGTATGTAACGTCAACGTTATGACGTGATACTATTAATAAGGAAAACAATACAAAATTTAAACGACTGTAAAAAGAAAACCAGAAGAGATATTGTTAAAAAATAAATTGTTTTACAACATAGAGTTTTATGTGAGAAAGTTTCATTTAATTTGATGACTGGGCCGATTTAGCCCCTTCGTGGATTTAGCTCTTTATCAATTACTTTTACAAGTTTCTAAACCGAAAGTACATCGTAATGAAGAGCGAAACTGTCAAACAATGTGACAACAGAAGTTTAAACTATTTTACAGGTATCATATCAACTAAATAGCACTAAACAAGCAACAATCACATATATACTGTTACACACAGTTATAGTCTTACAATGTATACTTAAGTGATGATTTACAAATGGCATACTTTATTAAACTTCTACCAAACTCTAAGTTCGAATTATCTCAGTCATGTTTATGTTATAAATCAAAATATATCAATCTACTCTTGTTTCACAAGTATATACATTTACAAATAATTGACTTAGGTACAACTCTGCGAATAGCACATTCATATAAAAACAGAATAAATCTTTGTGAAAAAACAAACTTCATCAACCCGCTCCAAATCACCATAATGCAAGATAACATATTACAGACATTGACCCTATTTGATAGAAAAATCAACCCGCTCCAAGCTCACACAAATATAGTAAAATATTACAGTCATTGACTCAAAATGATTAAACACTGTTGTGGATAAAATGAAAAGTTACACCATGTAACCTAACATTACTATTATTACATCATTTAAAAAAAAGGGGGGGGGGTCACATTCACTACAAGATGTTTGAGTTTTGTAGCGTAATAATCTGTAAATAACAGGTATATCTATGAGAAAACGTTTTAGTATGTTTATACTTTAAGTCTAATCTATCCATTGTGATATCGTCAACAAAGTCTGTTGTGAAAGTTATTATACTCTGATTTGTGCATTCCAGTTATACCCATCTCATTGTGTATTAATGAATATTGATATATAGTGTGCATTTCTATTTCTTCTCATTAATATTTGTCCAGTTCTGTCGTCAATAATGAGAAACTTGAGTATGATCACGTATGTGGAGATTTACCTTATTTTTGAGTCCTGGGTACATGTAACAGGAAAGATAACTCGAAAAAGGAACTTTCATACCAAGGCTTTTGAAAATAATTTTTCTACGTCGATAAATTTTATTTTGATTCCAGTTCTTGGTGTAATTTAATTCATTTATAGCTCTCCTATGCTATCAGGAATCTTCCCTAATTTTTTGTCCCTGTATTTTAGAGAAAATGAGTTATAATAATGAGATTTAATATTTATTTTAATTGATTTTTTTCATTTAAAAATATGTTAACGGATAAAATTAAGTTTTGTGGTTATTTTGTAAGCTTAAATAAAATAAAATTTGTTGTGCTTCTTATCAAAAAGAAGAAAAAAACTCGATGGGAAAATTTTTTAAAATTTATTTTTTATATTTAAAATAAAAAACCCAGTATTACTCATATATTACATGTACAGGTATGTTTTAATTCATGACCAGTTTTTAAAGGTTGATATGCTTGTTAAAAGTAATTCTCAGTGATATGAGAACATAAGCTGCGAATATGTTGAAAAACTGGAATATCCTCTTTCAATACGAATGTGGTAAAATAAGTAATGCAACATACGGTGTATCATAATAAATGTAGAAGTTAATTTTATCTTTTCACACAAGAAAAGTTCTATTTAAGGTCTCCTAATCACTGAAAATCGCATGTATTTTCCTATTGTCGATGCAGAGAGATCCTGTTTTAAAATTAGCATGATCACGTCCTTGAGCTTACACTAATAGTAGTATGTCTACGAGAAAACCATGCAAAAAGTGGTGGGAGCAAGGTTCTCTGATCAACTTCATATTTTGTATGTAAATTCTTTTAGAATATGAAATATTTTGCCACAATTTTTTTTTTAGTGTGGTCTCACTGAGTGAGGTTATGCAACACTGTTACTAAAAATAGAATTGTTGCCCTTACACAGGATGAACTTGGCAATATTTTAGGATAATATATTTCATATTCAGCATTTAATTTAATAATAATATAAAATATCCATATATGGTTAAAAGTAATAAGGTACACCTGTTTCAGTAATTTTTTCATAATCACAAACTGTGCCTCCGTTTAAGTGGTCACACTTAAGTGGTCAAACATGCGCTTCCCATCGTCATCATTTTCATTTCGCATCATTTTAGAAACAGTGTAGGGATTCAACTTTTTACCACTGTTTTCTCCTGCTTGAAGGATATTTTAAAGGTAGTCTTTCACTTTCGGTGAGAATCGTGTTATCTTCTTTCGTTTCTTCAAAGCAAAACCGAGACGTTCATAGGCTGCTGAATCCTTATCTATCAAAGTGGTTTGTTCACTTAGATGAGGTTCCAGAGTCCTTAATGAAGTACACTTCTCTGTCCATAGCCGTTTAGCTGTGTCTAGTGTTGTATCAGACTCCTCCATATCATGCACGTGTTTTCCGACTGCAATATGCTCAAGAAGTTGATCCTCCTTCCGAAACTGTTTTATGCAATCAGGATTCAAACATGGATGGAGATTAATAGATTCTTTCTTTGATCTCGCTTTTTTTTCAGCAGGGAAAACAGCAGGAGACATGACCTGAATTGAAAAATATGTAAATAGTATATAGTATATATCTGAATTAAGATGAATTGCAACAATATTAGGAATGGAATTTTCACAAGGCACCAATTTCACAATTCTTTATTAAACCGGGACCTAACAATTTTGCAACAAAAATTCTTGCAATTACAATTTCAGCAAAGATATACTACACAGGTAAAATTGCAACGTATGTTCAACATATGTTTCGAGTAACATGTGTTGAACATACGTTGAACATATGTTGACCATATGAATTTTTGACAGTATGTTGAACATATGTTTAAAAAATATGTTGAATATATGTTTGAAATATATGTTGAACATATAGCAGACTCAGAACATATGTTGAACATATTTTTGTGGTAACTATATGTTTAACATAGGTTGAACATATTTTAAACATATGGTTGTTTCAAACATATGTTCAACATATGTTTTAGTTTCACATAAAATTCATACTGAACATCATATAATAACCAATCGCCTTTTCACATTTATTTCATTTAATATTAAATTAATGTTATCGTTATTTGAATTAATTTTATTTAAATTTAACGACATAAAAAATATGTTAATTAATTTAATGTTAATCAGTGAACCGGCAATAATTTAATATAAAGCATAATATGAAAAACTCGAGTTAAGTGTTATATTTTAACATGTCAGGGGCGGATCCAGCAAATTTTGAAGGGGGGGGGGGGGGTTCCAGGTCGGTGCCCCCAACACACATGCATAGAATCGCACCATAGGCACTTCAAGCCCGTACCAACCTCCGGACCCCCCCCCCTTCTGGATCCGCCAATGCAAATAGACTGCATGTTAAAAAACTAATTTCAATAACAAGTATCAAGATCAATTTGAATACATTTATTCAAAAGAATGGTCATTTCTTGTAGAAGCTTACATAAAAAGGGGGAGGGGTTAACTACTCTGTTACCCTGCACCCCCTCCCCCACACGTTTCTCCAAATTCAGCCCCTCTTTTCTTCAAATTCAAAATTGTCTTCTTGAACATGGTATTCCCCAAATCAAGTCTATCAAAAATAAATAAATTTGTATTTCCCCTGTTTTGTTTGGATTTATTTTATGAAATTAAAATCATTCCACATTTAATTTCCGGACCGGTTTTGGTTTTTATCGGATGAAAGTGTACTACGTCATTTTTGACGTCACTGCTGCAGCAGAAGTGTTGGGTGTTAGAAACAAGTAAGTGCTTTCAGGGACCTATATACAAAGTCCCTGATGCTATCAGTTATGTTTTTTTTTTTTTTTTTTTTTTTTTTTTTTTTTTTTTTTTTTTTTTTTTAGAATTTAATTAGTTTATTGTGTTTTAAGAGAATTTATTTACGGTTATAGATTCATACGAACTCCTAGTACTCTCGTGACTTGCATAACATCTAACTGTAGTTGTAATTAATGCAGTTCGTAAAAAAGACACACCTAGTGATCTTTTCTAGGCCTACATGCTACATTATTTTGGATTTGTTTTCGACGAATGTAAAAACTATTTTGCATTGCTAATTTTTTCAGATTTGTTTTCCTTTTGTCGACAGTTACGTTTGCATATATATTTATGTACGATCTTGATGAAAGTGAAAGAAGAAATCTTGCATTGCAGTTTGTGTGTAGCCTATGTTAGATGGTTATCCACTCGGCTCTTTTATCAAATTTTTAATGGAAAATGTTTGTTTTTATTATGTATTAAGCAACTGGAGTTCAGTGTCAGAGTGCCGTTTTTATTGAAAGAACCCAAAGCTGTTAAGACTGACGATTCAACCCAATGCTGATTTGACTGAAGATTGCACGATCACAATACAGGTGAAAATAAATACATATAATAATCACAGTAATTACAGGGTGCATATAAGTAATGACTATTTAATAACAAAATAGTTTTTGAGAAATTTCTTTTTGCTTCTTAATTCTACACTGTTTTGCATTACCAAAAAATTATACTGTCTTTTTTTTGGCTAAAATATTGAAGATATGAATATGGATAGAACTTGCTGGCTTTTAAACTATAGAATATCTGAAAGATGATCAATTTCAGCCTAATCTGGCATTCAAGATAATAGTGTTCATGTAAATGTATTTAAAAGTTCATCAGCTAATTTATTACTTATTTATATTATTACTTATTTATGTATTAATTGACATAGAATTTTTCTTAACACTAGAGAAACTAGAGACTTGTACTCACTCTCTTACAAAGTTTCTTTTAAGTTTTGATTGGAATTTGATTAGAAAATATTTACTGTATTTATTTTATAATTTTTATAGGTTCAATATACAGTCTGTCTGCTATGAATAACATGGAAGAACACCACGACCCTACGCTTGCTTCAGAATAGGTAAGTACACCCTGTATTACAAGCTTTGTTATTTTCTTCCAAACAAAGTTTTTGGATATACTGGAAACAAAATGTATATTCCTCTGCCTGTATTTTTATTATATTCAAACATACATTTGTATCTGATTATCCATTTAATATTAATATATTATATTATTTCAATATTCCAAATTCATTTGTATACATTTAGAGAAACTAATTGTATTTTTTATGATTTTATAATTAAGCATATCTTCCAAGAGTGAAATTGTCTTGGACATAACATTATATGGTGTTACAAAACACCATATAATGTTTTATGAAATTAGTTTTAACTCATATCATAACTGATAACTGTTTAGGAGAATGGGGTATGCATTTGTTTGCACATGCATATGACAAATATCTTCAGTGTATGAACTTAAATTACATGTAGACTTTAATTTGTACACGTATTTTAGAAAACCTGTATTAATCAACAGAACCTTAAAATTGGAGACTCCACTGAAGTGCCACCCAGTACCTTAACATGTGACAATTTCAAATCCTATGATGAGGTTCCAAGGGGTTATAAAATGAAAGAAAACAAAGAAAAGGCCAAGAAAAAATTTGTAAGTGCTCAAAGTAATTACTCTATGTGCTAACTAATACTGGTATATATTTATTAATTATACATGTAATTGACATGAAATTTGGATGTCTTAATTTTTATTATTTTTTCTTTATCATTTCAGAAGCAATGCAGTCACTGTCAGGGAAATAAAGCCAGAATTATGTAAAAATTTGAAAAAATAAACTCAAGATTAATGCTTGAGATTGTGTTCTTTGATTTCTTATTATTAAGTGATTAAAGGACAAGATTACTATTTAGTTAAGTTTGCAATCCAAAGAAATACAAAATAATTAAATAATAAATGTAAGTAAGAAATAAAATTAACATATGTTTAACATATGAAAAACATATGAACATAAACATATGTTAACCATATGTTCATACAAAACATATAAGCAACATATGTTAAACATATGATCAACATATGTTCATAAACATATGTAAAACATATGTTGCTCGTTTATGTTTCAGAACATATGTTCAACGTATGTTCAACATATGTTAAACATACGTTGCAATTTTTCCTGTGTAACATTTGAAAATAGATTATATAAATTAAAAAAAGACTATCATAGGACAGTATACAGGTGAGAAATTCACAAAACACTGAGGACCAAATATTTAATAACTGTAAATTTATAATTAGCAAAACATTCTGTGATTTTACTTGTGTTTGTCTACATGAAGTAGGATTTCACTATGTTTTCTGTTCTGTTAATACCGGCTATTGCATTTGCAATGAATTTTTTACAACATACAGGGATTAAAGTAAGCATTTCCCACTTATTGCAACCAAAAGGAAAATTACAATACATTGTGTACTTATTTTAAATTACCTACCATTTAAGAATCATTTAGATGACTTCTGTCA
Source organism: Saccostrea echinata (assembly GCF_033153115.1). Lineage (NCBI taxonomy): Eukaryota > Metazoa > Mollusca > Bivalvia > Ostreida > Ostreidae > Saccostrea > Saccostrea echinata. The sequence goes on from NW_026889784.1 coordinate 1,321,118, forward strand.
TATTCTGTGACATTGCATCCAATTTCTGGGCAGGAATCAGCTCACCAGCCATTTGGTAGGCCTTTCTTGCAAATAAGCCATTATCTGTGAACGTGAAATGTTATACAGGCTGATAGGAAATTTACAGTTACTTGACAGGACTGCCTGTGCATCCATATCAATATCTATAATGCTGCACAAAGTGTTCCTGATTCCACCATGGCTTTCCAATGCAGTTTTCATCTCCTGCACATTTGTGACATTATTTCCTTCATTAATGAAGTTTAGGATATGGAGTCTGCAACATCCAAAGGAAAGTAAGTAGTGGGATGCAGTGGTAACATCCTGCATTGTCTGAGCGAAGGTAGATCTCCTTGAGTTGTGGCTGTTTTTCCTTTAGCATTCGGAAAATGTGGAGAAGAGTCTATAACGGGCATTTCTATGACAGAAAAGTCGGTGCCTCTTGGATTCTCCTTCGAGACATTTATATATAATTACAATTTATCATATAAACTGTCCGGAGATAACCAGTTTTTGTATAAAACAAACCAAGCCTTTAAAAACTTTATGGTTTCAATCACAGATATTTTTGACAATTCTTTTCGGATTCCACTTGTTCCACTTCCAAATGTTCTACTAAAAATTGCAAAACTTATGATATTTTTAAAAAGAAATACCTCGTTTTTCATCAACCTTGCTAGACAAAGATTTCTTTAACTGAAACTGGTGAAAATTTGTATTGTTAAACTTTAAACATTGTCTACGGAATAGTTTTTTATTTGGACTGATTTATGTTGGGGAAAGACAGGAATCATTCACAATCAACAAGAGAATGTCAGGGCATAGGTTTGAAATCAATAATGGGGCCATCAACATCTTCATAAACATTTTAATTCGCCTGACCACTCTATTCTTTCAATGAGGGTAAGGATTTTTGAAAGACATATCATCCAACTAATCATCCCACTGTAAATAGTCCATTCTGTAGTCAACGAGAAGAATTATACTGGATCACGAAACTGGTTTCAGCGTTTCCATATGTTGCAACGACCACAAAAATGTTGTAGGGAATCATTCAATTCCACAAAAGTAATGTGCAAATGAGAATGTGATGGGGCTTTTTAAACAAAACATCTAGATGTAGGCGTAGTCATGGACATCGATCATACAATAGATTAAATATATATGATGTCTCTTCTGATTCTTTTTGCCTTACATTAATAAACAATTAGGCCTTCATAACATTCGCACTAAACTTTACTCGGTTCTCTTGAATTATTTGAATGCACGTTTTGAAGAAACTAAAGCAAGTCCATACTTAGATGCTTCAAGTGTAGAATACAAGCTAGTGATTGTGATTATGGATGCTGCCAGCACAGGCTAAGCCACCGCGTGTGTCAAAATATAATTCTGAGTCAACCTATCGGTTCCTTGAACTTAAATATCCCAAATAAGGAATAGCTGCTGTAAACATTAGTAACAATCTTTTCTTCTTCTTCTTTTTTTCTTATAGGGCAGCTACCAGGGATGGGGCCCTGACTTAGCTTCCTCTATAACAAAATATAATAGTAAACCCTACGGCACCAAGCAGGGTGCTCTATATCACATAATTTATTCATATCATACATTCAGCGTGTATATTGATTAAATTGCATAACATATAAAAACTAAGATTTTGGTTCTAAATTTCTTGTTCGTATTTGCAATCCGTTCATGAATGTGTTGCGATAATGAATAAATGGGGAAAATACATTGAAGTTAATTTAAATCTGGACTGTGGAAAACAGGTTACAGTTCTTCGAATTCTGTTAGTACAGATAATGTTAAATTCATATCTCCCTTAAAATTGCGTTTATCATTTTTTCATTTCTTTGTGAATGCTTCTTGGAGCAATGAAGTAGTTGTTTGTTTTATTTTCATACTTTTTCTTGTTTTCCATATTTACCACTTGTATATATAAATCAAAGTGTTGATACAAAATTTTTGGGTTCACTGGCAAATCCCAGTAGAACAGTACATGCATCAAATTTGATTGAATCCTTTACAGGTATTAGTAAAATTATTCTTTGTTCCAATTCTAAAACTGGTTTGACGTGTTTACATTCAAAAAATAAATGCTTTTGGCTCTCAATATTTGCTTCACATAAAAGGCATTTGCCTATTGATAAACTCAATATACGTAATTTTTATTCGGTGTATAAGATGTTATGCAAACATTTCCATTGGAATTCTTGAATTTTTTGTTTTAATATAGCTTCGTTAATTGACCCCCACATTCTTTCCCATGTAATGTCAATTTGCAGCAAATTCTCCCATTTTTCTTGAGATTTGTGAGTAACATTTTTGTTTAACACTCTTTGTAGAAATTCATAAACTCTTTTTGTTTTTAAGCTTTTTTTATTTTCCTAACAATTAAAAAATTATCAAACAACACAAAATAGTTATTTATTTCATCACTAGTATTTGCAGTAATTCTCCCTGCAAGATTATCAGTATAATTTTTAGGTATGGCGGCTTTTACCTTGCTGTATTCAAAAAACCAACTTTTATCAAGAATTTGTATGCATTAGTCTTAAAAGACTTATTATTTTTATCCCAAATATCATCAATAGCGTGTAAGCCGCATTTAATGAAAGACTCTATATATAGACTTTTACCTCGAATTTGTATATATTTATTTCAAAAATTTGGCTCTTTGCTTATTGGTTGAAAATTCGATATAAATTCACTGTATGCTACATGTAATAGCGCATTTCTTTAAAATGTAGAAAGTTTATTTAGAGAAATGTTGGAAAGGTCAGAACAGGTGCATAAAAAATATTACTGTTTTGAATGAAAGTCTTTACTTTTAAATCAGAGTTTACCAATAGCATTCCAGTTTTTCAAGTTCAGAGTGCATAATTTTTATGCCCCGCCATGAATATGGCCGGGGCATATAGTGTTTGTCATGTCCGTCTTCCGTCCTTCTTTCCTTCCGTCTGTCCTTCCGTCACACTTTGCGTTTAGCTCTGTTCAAAGCTCAGTTTCTAAGAAACTATCCAAGATATTTTTATCAAACTTCTTATGCTGATAGATATTGATGAGAGCTATGCAACTGCATCAACATTTTTTGACCTTGACCTTTTCTTTGACCTTGACCTCACTTTTCTTAAGTTAGTGTTTAGCTCAGTTTTAAAGATACCATTCAAGATAGTGTAATCAAACTTCATATGTTGATACATACTGGTGTAAGGTATTCAACTGCATCAACATTTTTTGACCTTGACCTTTCTTTTGACCTTGACCTCACTTTTCTTAAATTAGTGTTTAGCTCACTTTTAAAGTTCTTTTGACCTTGACCTCACTTTTCATATTAGTTTTTAGCTCAGTTTTAATGAAACAATTCAAGATATTTTTAACAAACATCATATGCTGAAACATACTGATGAGAGCTATTCAACTGCATCAATATTTTTACCTTGACCTTTCCTTTGACCTTTACCTCACTTTTCTTAAATTAGTTTTTTGCTCAGTTTTAAAGAAACAATTCATAATATTTTTATCAAACTTCATATGCTAATACATAGTGATGTAACCTTTTCAACTGCATCAATAATTTTTGACCTTGACCTTTCCTTTGACCTTGACCTCACTTTTCTTAAATTAGTGTCAATCTTCATATGCCGATACATACCAATGTAAGCTATTCAATTGCATCAATATTTTTTCACCTTGACCTTTCCTTTGACCTTGACCTTACTTTTCTCAATTTGTATTAAAATGTTGCATTACTAATATACCCTCGGCGGGGCATTCATGTCCTACGGACATATTTTAGTTGTATATTGTTTTAATTCGCTTACTTATAATAAATGTAGATAGGTTAACAATATTATTCCGAAACTTCAGTCTGGCATTCCGCCATATTTTAAGTTGCCTTGCATATTCTATAGACATTAATATATTCCCAAGCCGTTGTTTCCAAACGTTTTAAAAATTATAAACAAATTTTACCATGCCTAGATATTGAACATCTAAAACAAAGACCTCTTCAGTGTTCTTGCTCTTTTTCTTCCTTTAACTATAGTTCCGCTAGATACTAGTAAATCATACCTGGTGATGTTAATAATGTTGAACATGAAGATCTTAAACAATCATCTTAAAAGGTTCTAAATATAGGGAGCCCCAATCGTTCAATTGACGACAGACCGTTATTTCTATTATCAATTCTGTCGAAGATTATGCCAGACAATGTGCTAAAATAAATATGAAATGGAAGACCTGAACACTTTGTCATAAGGGATTAATGTTTTAGGTATATATTTAAGAATCGCATAAGAAATTTAAAAGACAATATGCGAACCATTTATCCTTCCTTTCTCACTAAATCGGAGGTTATAAAAGAAGTAGAAAGACTACATGAACAATATGTAATAATTGCAGAAGACAAGTCCTGTAACAATATCGTCTTTCTAAGGCTCATTATTATAGTTGTATTTTAGAAGAACTTGGTTATAAGGCTGAAATTCTTCAAAATCACATTTCAGTGTTTAATACTTTTAACATTCCAGTCAGCAAAAGTGAGTTTTATCTACCCTACCTTTACTGGATTCCAAAACTTCATACAAATCCTTACTAACAAAGATATACCGCCAGGTCCAGCAAATGCTCTACCAGGTACCTTTCTTTGCTTCTTATAAAAGATTGAACTGCTATAAGGGAGAAAGACGTGCTGTGTTAGAGAATATTCTTGAAGTGGTGTTGATTCTTCATGATAAATTCAAAACTAGGGTTTTCTATATCATAGACAACTGTTTCCTCAATAAAAATTAAACAATGTAGTTTTTTGTTTTATGTTATTAGTCATCAGCAAAATTACTTGGTTAAAAATCACTCTGGTTCTCTGAAGTTGATATTAAAAGGATGCTGGAGTTCTTCACTAGGACTTCCAACAACGTGTTGGAATTCCGATTGGCACTAATAATGCTTAAGTAGCCGACCTGTTGTTATATTCCTATGAAGCAGTATTTATTCAAAAACTTCTACATGAAAAGAAGAAAAGACTTGATGTGGCTTGATTCAGATATATCGACGATGTTTTATCAATTAACAATAGTTATTTCTATTAACATGTTGATTAGATGTATACGAGGGGTTATCAAAAAGTTCGTGGACTATCGCCATAAAATTAAAACCGCTTTAGGTACATCAATGAATTTTAATACATTTAGTTAGCATCATCTTTTCTATCGATAGAATAAACCATAAATCATAAGTTTTATTTTTTAATAAATTGTTATTGTTTTTGTAAGCAATGGTATGTCCAAGCGGCGCATCCTCAAATATAACGTTTTTTCTACCCGAGTGTAACTGAGAAAAACTCTTTTGATATGAGCATTTGTCGTCAAAAAATCCGGTTAATTCAGGCATGTGGTACAACACAATTGCTCCGTAAAATTTGCAATTTTTACCCCATTCTGTAAATTCTATGAAATTTTATCGTAAATTTATATGGAGTTTACAAAAAAATGACGTCAAAAGGGGGAGGGGTTTCTGTTTCCAACATTCTTTAAAGTTTTGCACCTGGAAAAACTGATATAGACCTAGGGAATGTTTAAACGGGCTACAGAAAAATAAAACACATCCAGAGTACTCGTTTTAAATAGCCAAAAAGATTCAGAGAGATGAAAGATGCACAGTTAAAGTCAATTTGTAGTGAGGGTGTCAAAAATCAGTCACGTCGAAAAGTGACGTTGATCATGTGTGGTAGAAATTGAACTCCATCAAGCTAAGTATTCTGGTATAATCACGTGAGGATCTTTCCTTATGTATTGATACATTTACAATATTATATGCATTGAAAGCAGCTGTTCATGACATTGTAAAGTCACATAAAACAAGACGGACTTAAGTCCTTACTTAACTCCAGGTAATCACATCAAGATAAGTGTTTAAGGTAGACGGAGTGGACATTGAGAAACAATGACGTTGTGGGACGTCATGAAACTAAACGGCGACAGCGCCGGGTGATCATATAATGTCTTTTTTTTTTTTAGAATAATTTGGTAAATTATCGACGTATCATGTTAAAATTTTCAACATTTCTTAAACTTTTGTTGATTTATGTTTTTCATAAATTTTGTAAGCACAGACTACACAGTATTAATTTTATCGCATCAGTCCACGAACTTCTTGATAACCCCTCGTATATATCCCAGTGATCATGAACTTAAGACACCACAGAATCTGCAACGTATGATTCATATCTGGACGTTTTATTGACTGCAGACGACAAGGACCAACTAACAACTAAATTTCATGACAAACGCGATGACTTCAGCTTCTCCATCGTCAACTCTCCTTTTTAATGAGTTAATTAATATTCAGCTACACCTGCTCTGAGTACGATCTATTTTTAAACCTAGGCAGATTACAGACAGATTAATAAATGCTAAGGGGATTTCCGAAATCTTGTTAAAAGTCAGCATTTTGTAAATTCTCTGGTCGTTATAATGAACTTATTAGGAAATATGACCTATCATTGAGTTATACCAATGCATTGTTAGGCCTTTGTTTTGACTTCGGAATGTTTAGTCTACCTGATCAATACACAGGACTCAAGGCGGTTGTGACAGGTCGACAGGAGATTCCTAGGCCCTGATCCCACTTCTGGAATTTTTGAGAGTCCATGTTTTATTCCCTGTTCACAGAACTGTATTGTTTGTAGATTTGTAGTTTTTTTTTTTAATTTAAGTTCGATTACAGTTCGTTATCTTCATCTTTTCATTGCATTTTTCACTTTAACTCCTTTGTCATAAAAGTAGGATCTTTAAAAAATTACAAATATCACAAAATACAATGATATTTATCATGTAAAACGTTCAATAATAATTATGATGAACATCACATCAGTTGAAGAAAAAAAATCTTTTTTTATTTGAGAAGGATGGTCATACATGTAAATGCGATTGAAGTAAGTACAAACCAATGCAAGAAGAACCATAAGCTTCAAGTACATCTTTCAGCACAGAAGAGCTTAGGATTTTATGGAGTGTTAACAAGGATAAGCTGGCAATACTTCAAGAAAACATGGATCTAAGGAGGAAGTAAATGACAATTTACTAACTTTCTGACAATAATTTCTAGGGAAACATACATTTCTCAACATCTTGTTAAGAAAAAAAGGAAGTCGTTGTTTATGATCACATGTATTTGTAAATGATTTATCTGTATGGTATAGGTACCGTTATTTAAAAAAATCATTTTTATGCTTGCAATGATGAATGATATCAAGATCATCACAAATTTATCTACCGAGCTGAAAACAGTCATAATACCCAATTTGCATGTAAAAGATAAAAAATCGAAGTGTTATCAACTAAATAATTAGTTTGAAAATATGGAAGTGACTAAGGTATTAGTTAGACTAATGTTGGTTTCACCATTATAAACTGCTAAAATAAATGGATCGCCGACTTGTAGTGATACATCATGCAAAATTTCTCCTGAATTGAAATCAATATCTACAAGCTTTCTTTTACTTCTAGGCTAACACTGTGTTTCGCATTCTGTTAATAACAAATGAGATTTAAACACACCACTGTACAAATATACTTTCATACTATCGAGGTTTACAATGTCTTTTAGTATCAGAACAAGAAGAAATATAACACTACATTAATCTATTGTCTATTGTTAAGAAGTGATGAAATTGAAGTGGAAATATGTAAAAAAATTTTTTACAGATTTTGGATGCAGAAACATAACCTCAAAGTATTATAACCCGGTGAGAGGTATATCAATCATACGTCTCAGAACTCTTCTGTTGGACCCATCATAATGACAGACCTCCACTGTTTCTCGACCAAAATCAGCCCAATATAGCAATATTATCAGTGTCCGTGGAAAGGGACATTACTCTTAACAAACTACTGTATACATGTATAATAACAAATCTGTTCTCTCCATATAAAGATCTTGTTCTATTCGACACCTCGGTGAGTTTCAGGAAAAAATAACAATCTAAAATACAAGATTGAAATACTTAAAGGTATACAGTACTACTTTTTGTTAGATATGAAATGTATAAGAGACATTAAAGATTGCAACCTTAAATAACCCTAACACAAATATATTTCCTCTATATCTTAATTATCTTTACCACAACGAATATTACTTTCAAGGACAAGCCATCTAAATGCCTAAGTATTTAATACGACAAAATCATATGTCATGATTAGCCTTCCGTCATGAAAAAAATTGTATTATCATATATTTGTAGATATTGATTCATTCTGCCATATACTTTAATTGTTAACTGTATAAATTTCCCTTCCAGCATATGACAAAATTTTATTCCTAGGATCTGCTTCAATGCTTGTGATATGTGTGTTTATCGGTGTCATCTCAAATGGGATTGTGGTTTAGTGATCTGCTCCTGATGTTCGTATTTTTGTAATAGTTGACAGTGAAGCATTATTCCACACTCCCAGAACGACCCCCCTATCGTGAGCTTTTTTTATTGATCCATATCAAAGCTAAAAATTATACCTAGTCACTTTACTATCAGTACCAATAAAAAAAATCGCTGAAATTTGTTTGTCCTAAAAAAATAAACAATACTTGCCTTCTTAATCGAATCGAATCATCAAACAATTTAATTTTATGGCTATCTATAGGGGTCGAAAAAGAAAAGCGTTCTTTTAAAACTTTTGTTTATTATTTGAATTTACCATTGAAATGATATTTACATACTGCTTAACGACTTTATATTTTGCTAAAAATCACAATTTCTTTTTCCAAAAATACCTTTAAAAACTTTTTCTTAATCAATTGATTTATTTCTAAATACAAATGTAAAATTATATTTATAACAATTGAATATATCTCTTTCTGTCTTGCCGCCTTTTTTCTCAATTATTTCCAAAAAGTAAAAAAAAAAAAATGATTTTCTTAAATAACGAAAGTTATACTAATCTATCTTACACTGGGCTCGAAATTCATTTTGCAAGTAAAGATACATGAGTAAACATCTGAACGTCATTGCCTTGTTAGCTATTTTACTAAATGATCGGCAATCAAAAGACAACGGAGAGACATGCAACTATTATCATCGTGAGAAAGGTGTGTACAATATTTTTTGTTATTGTTAAATATGGCGTACATCAAACGAAGTTAATTTGTCCATTATCAGTGGGTTAATATATGTTAAAAGCTTTTGATGACAATCACTTTCAGTTTGAATGAGGTTAAAGTTAATCAATTATAAATCCTTTTAGTACAAAATGTAAGGATTGTATATGTATTTGTACATTTAAGTTCACTTGGTGAAAATTCTAAATAATTATGAAATTAAATTGTAGTTTCTAAAATAGGTGGTAGTACTTAAACAACTTTATCTTGCTGTTAGTTAACATAGCAGTTGTTATTAAAATATAACATGTGGTCTGTGGTCCATAGCGCTCACCTGAGCACTTTGGCAAGGAAAAAGCATAAATCATTTCAGTATTGAAAAGTTTAAATATAAAAGTGGGCGGGGGTTGATTTGAACAAACTTGAATCTACACTATCTGAAGTTGCTTCCATATTTCTTTGACTAATCATGGCTTAAGTAGATTTTTGAAGAATTTTTCCTATACGTTTGATCATCTATTATGGCCTTGCCCTTCCCCTTGAACTGGACTTTGCGACCTGTGATGTGATTTGAATACACTTGAATCTTCACTACCTGAAGATGCTTCTTGACTAATTTGACTAACCATGGCCTTGCTGTTATTGAGAAGATTTTTTTTTATTTACATATGTTCTTTATATTCCTTTGTATAATTTTGATCCTCTGTTGGAGCCCCTCTCTACTCCTGAGCGGCCATGATTTGAACAGATTTGAATCTACAATACCTAAGGATGCTTCTCTGTTAATATGACTAATCATGGCTTTGCTGTTCTTAAAAAGAAGACTTTCAAAGATTTTTCTTATGTATTTCTACTTAAAAATGTGATAGTCCATTGTGGCCCCGGGGGTCATGTTTGAATAAACTAACTACACTACCTGAGGATTCTTCCATATAAATATGACCAACCATGGCTTTGCTATTCCTAAGAAGAAGATTTTAAAAGATTTTCCAATGTATTTCAAAGTAAAAATTTGATTGCCCATTGTGACCCCACCCTACCCTCAGGTGTCTATTTTGAAAAAAATTGATTCTACACTACCTGAGGCTGCTACTATATAAATATGACCAATCATGGCTTTGCTGTTCTTGAGGTGAAAATATTTCAAGTTTTTTTCCTATGTATTCCTATGTAAAACTTTGATCACCCATTGTGGAGAAGATTTTGAAAAGATGCCATTAATTTTTAACTACTCCATAATTATCTACCCTTGGAAGAAGGCGTGGCCCTTCATTTGAACAAATTTGAATCCCCCTAACCCAAGGATACTCTGGGCCAAGTTTGTTTGAAAGTGGCCGAGTAGTTCTGGAGTAGAAGATGAAAGTGTGAAAATATACGACAACTACAGCAAAAACGACAACAACAACGACAGACAACGGACAACTATTGATCAGAAAAGCTCACTTTAGCCCCCCCCCCCCCCAGCTCAGGTGAGCTAAAACGTTAAAGTCTCGAGATTTAAAGAATATGTGAAAAGATACCGAAATTGTTGGTATTAATCCAAACTCCACAAAAAGTGTTGTTTTTAAAAAACCAAATTATTGTATTTTTATGTATGCCTATACTTCATCGTCCTTTTGATTTAAAGTTTAGAAAAAGTCTTGAGCAATTTAAAAAAAATCATCACTGTCTGAAATAGTGAAATATCATGGAATCTACTAGTATATAACTATCACTTTTCTGCTTTCTCTATTACATGTAAAACAATTATCACTGATGTGTAAATCAAATCTTTTAAGATGATTTGATCAGTATGTTTGATTGGTTTCAGCACCCATGGTTCACTATATTACAATATGCTCCTCTGGCACATCCAACAAAGATAAATTTAGTTCAATCCAGATCTGTGTGGAATACCGTAACATCTTTTCTGGTGACATTCGTGACTATACATAAATGTTTCAATGAATAAAAAGATAACAGAAACAAAACTAAATTTCGAATTTATAAAAAAAAAATTGTAATCCTTGATTGGTAACAGAGCGTCTGGATTTTTTTTATAGGAATTAGGAAAAATTATAAGATTTCGGCAATTTAGTTTGAATATTTGAATTCTCAGCTTAATTTATTTTCTTAAAACAATGCCGTTCGTTTATTTATATAACTTTTTGTATTTTAGAAGGAATCTATTATCCTAAAAGATATTAATACAATGCAGAGCAAAGCATACATTGACTGAAATCATACAGTTTATTATTATGTCACAGCAACCTAAGTTGGGATGACCTATTGATATTGTTCCAAATACAGTTTTGTCTAGAAATATTCTTACAGATGGATAAGACAAGCTTAATAAAAATGACCTATTGAAATATTGCTTCCAATTCATAGAATTGAATTGATTGAATATTGATTTATTGATTTATGAAAATTTATTATTAAAAATCGATTGCCTTATCAACTCCAAAGGCTGGCGCGCCTGCTTAGGGTCGATACACACGGTTAGGCTTGCATTATAAGTCATGAAACTTAGGTTCTAGCCTTACTGTGCGTACACCCTTAATACACGCTTTTTTCAAGACTTACCAGTCTGACTTAGGAATAGAGCACTGCTCTATTTCTTAATACAAGACTTAGCTGAACTTTTCTTCTTAGCCAATGAAAACCATTTGACCAGGTGTCAATCTATTTTTTTTTTTTTCAAAAGATGCACGTTCGTAGATTGAAGTGAACACATTTAGTATTTTCGAATGAGACAATGAATGAATCCTCAAATGTTTAGTTCAAACTCTTCCTCTTTTTTTTTAGAAATGTAAATGCATTGTTCGGGTAATTATTACAACGCCCTACTTATATAATTCTTCTATTTTAATGACTGAATGCACTGTTTATGACTGAAAAACACGTGGATTAATGGAAATGTTGTTTATAATCTTGTAAGTCCTGCTTTAGCGTGTGGACATGAGAGTCGTATGTTCTGCAAAACTTAGGTTTTATACTTGTAAGGCAAGCCTTATCATGTGGACCGGCCCTTAATTGAAAAGCGCAGTTAATATTTTTTAATGTCACCAGTTTTCAACCAATATTGACTGTTGCTATACTGGAGGGCGTGATTTCATCATTCAGAGGGTTATGTTGTTTTTTAACAACTGTTTCTTGACGAATCAAATTCAACTAATCTAAATGAAAGTATAAAATAATTGATTGATTGTTTGATTGATTGCTTTGATTTTAGTTGTGCCAAAAATTAACTTGGTCGGCACCCACTGAACATCTGAATCTTTAATTTGCTTGGAACGAGTCGTGGCCATTAAATGTCAAACGCAAAAAATAAGTTAGAAACGATAAAATCACACTTGTCTTATACACGTTAAGTATAATATGGCATATTTGACTAACGACAATCGGTTTTAATAAGAAATTACAAAGAAAATACTGGTATTGAGTAAGTGCAAATATCAACTGTTTAGCGATGTTTCAAACAGCAAATACTATATAGGAGTTTAACAAAGAAACTTTTTTTTTTACAAATATTTGTCTGCAAGAAGTTCATTACTTCTGATGAGTGGCATATATTAGTAACTAAACACAGAGTTCCGATACGTGTAATTTAAAGGTTTCTCATAATTTGTTATGGAGTGGTCATCAATTGTAGCATATTCAACAGGTTCTTGTTGCTCTGTTGTATTACTGCCGGTTACTTGTCCAGGATTTCTGATTACGGAATAACTGTGTTCCGTGTGCACAGGTGATGTCTCGTAAGTATTCCTACAAAATCAAATAGGTTAATTCAGATTTTGAAACAAGATCTATTTCACTTTGGCAAATGCACCAGATTCATTTGTGATTAAAATTATAAGCAGGGGATGTTTTGTACGGATACTTAAAGACTGCAACTCTATTTCATCATCACAGACTTTTCTATCTTTGTGTTAAACCTCTGCAGAAACTAATTTCTCCAATAAGCAAAGCTATACATAGTATTTCTCCGATGAAGGTATATAGTAAACTTACATAATAAGAGGATTTCACATGTATATGCAAACAATGTCAAGGGCTCAAGTGAAATGTTATGATCAAAGGCTGTCCAGCGTTTGTTTATTTGTCTGTCTGTCTGTTTAGCTGTCTCTCTGCAAACCTTTTCACATTGGCAATTTCTTCCTCAGAAGCAATGGGCCACTTTAGTAAGTCATGGAATAATGCAAACTTGTTTGAAAGGAGTTTATTCCATCAAAGCTCTAAATGAAGAGCTACATCCTCCTTTGATAAAATAAAAAATAGCTTAATTTGATGGAGTAATCAAAATTGTTTCTCCAAAACAAATGAAAAATCATTGGGCGAGAAAATGTTAAAATTAACAGATTGTTTTTTCAGTTTTACATTCCTTGTAAGTAATTTACTAATATGAGATGTCACCAGATACCGGCGAAGGGCTTCAAATTTAGACCTTTATTTGGCACTTTGGTTATGTGAAAGTTTTTGTTTAAAGTGTAGATTAAAACTTCTTCTTAAGGACAGCAAGGCTATGATTTATCATATTGATATATCCATAAGGTTTATAAAAAATAGTACTTCGAACAAGGAAAATTTCGAAAAATCTTTTTCTCAAGATGTAGAACAACAGGGCCATGATTAGTAATGTTAAGAAAAAAATCTAAGAAAGTATATATTCAAGTTGTGGCGTCCCCCAGGGGTAGATAGTGGGGGGGGGGGGGCACAAAAGGAATCATCACATGAGAATATATTTAATAAACATATACATGAAATGGAAAAGTAAAAACAATCTTATCAAGTGTAGCAAGACTACACCTAATCATATTAATATGTAAACATTTAAAATTTGTGTGGATTTAAAATTTTTGAAGTGAATGGGGAAAATCTTTTCTTAAGAATAAATTCTTAATGGTATTGACGCATATCGGCTTTGTATCAAAATCAGTTCAGTTAAGCAATGGCCCCTGGGAGAGGATCGAGACAAAAGTATGGGTAACGGTTTTTTTTAATGAGAAAAGACTTTTTAAAATGAATATTCCTAAGAACACCAGCGTCTATGTAATTTAGGCGAGCCGAAGACCCATGGGTATTTCGTTTAAATCATATGCATGACAAGATTGTTCAAAGTTTGAAAAAGGTAGAAGGAACAATAGAGGGAACAATAATTTATATTTAAAAAAAAAAGCTGAATCACCTAGATGCATTTTTTCGTCTTAGGATATATGTCATCGCAACAGCAACAACGAAAAAAAATACTGCAATAACAGCGACTGATGATCCAATGTAGACGTACATTCCAGTAGCTTCTTCAGTGTTATGTTGTGATGATATGTTTTCTATCCAAAGAAATGAAAGAAAATAAAATTGGAAATAATCCTGAAAATTAGAGGTCAGAGCTGTAATATCAATTATAATATCAATATTGCAACAATTCTCAATTATGCAACAATTCATCTGGAAATCTAAAATAACAATAAAGATAATATTTCACAATTCATAAAATATAATCTCAAAAGATGTGAATTGTCAAACCTTTGCATAATTCATCAGTGTTTTCGTTCCAGGTTCCGTCCGAGGTGCACACAATATTTGAAGATTGAATAGTAGATTTGTGATTACCATCACAGACAAATGAGCACTTGTTTCCAATTTTTCTTTCGCAATCAATTTGAAGTGTTCCATTCTTAATTGTTAATGAACATAATATAACTGAAAATTAAAAAAAAATTTATATATATATATATATATATATATATATATATATATATATATATATATATATATATATATATATATATATATATATATATATATCTGTTTTCATCGATTGTACAAAAAGGTTTTTAATAAATCCATCGGTATAAACAAGCTTACTGCATAAATCATTTGCATCATAACTCCAGTCTCCACCTGAGTTGCATGTAATATTTGGAACGTTCGGGTTGTTTTTCATAGGACTTTCACATTCATATCTGCATGTGTCTCCGATTCTTGACTGGCAGTTGAAAAGATTGCCATTTAATATTGTCTTTGTACAGCCAGAACCTGCATTATAAAGAATGTCTTAATTTCTATTTTTGATTTAGGTAAATTTTACTTTCATTAAACTCACATATTTATGCAGCGTACGACAATTAACTTTCTGATGTCAAAAGGAAAAAAGAAATTTGACCAGTAATCAATGTAAACTAAAAGAATACATGGTAAAATTTCTAATGAATATAAGGATAATGATGGAAATTATCTTTTAAAATGTTATTATTAATGACATACTGTTTTTTTCGCTGATAAACATCTACGGTCCCTATTCTGATAGACCAAATTTCTTTCTAAATTTATTTCATAAAATAGAGGAGATACTCTTCCCAATACATTGTTAAAGGGAGTGACTCTAATTCAATTTTAGATAAAAAGTTAAATTCAATCAACTACAAAAATTTTAACAGCCCAAAATCAAGACTTGATGTTTTAAGACGTATGGGTGCTTTAAGCCAAAAGGATGTATACAGTGAAAATAACCCGAACTTAAAAAGGTTTACACGGAGACGAAAAAATCCAAAGAAACAAGCTGTACTTAACTTTTTCTTGATACATATATCAGAATCTTTGTAAAGTATGGTTCCTTGTGTACAGTTATCGTTTGTATTATGTTGCAAATTATATGAGTTTATAAAAGGAAATTTTAGAAATTCAATGACTCTATTCTTACTGATAAGGAATTTGTTAAACAATAGTAAGGCTAAAGAGGTTAAAATTCAGTACTCCTGCCCTGTTTACAATATGGAACGAATTACCTGTCTAGATAATGTCATTCAATTTACTCTCGATATTTTACTTATGGAAATAAAAGGAAAGTCAATCTCATATTCAATTTACAAAAAGAAACAATTGAAAGAGAACACCAATTAGAAAAAGAAATATTTGAAATAGAACAAAATTTAACAGAACATTCAATAAATGAACTTAGAAATAGAAGAAATAAAAATTATAAGGTTCAAGGGGCAATGTATCAGGTCAAAGGTAAAATGGATTGAGGAAGGAGAAAAAAACCATCAAAATATTTTGCTAGTTTGGAATCAAGAAACTATGTCATTAAGTAAATACCAAAATACAGAATGATGGATCAGTTGCTTGTACTCAAAAGGATACACTAGAGGAAACAAAGCCTTTTTATGAAAATTTGTATAAAAAGGGAAAAAATATAGAATCAGAAAATATTCATGAAAACAATATAAAGATATTTTAAAATATACAAAGAAGAATTAGTTTTTAAATTAAAAAATTACAATTAGAAAGAGTCTTCCTTGCTCATCATAACTTCGTGAGGTCCGGGTTCAATTCTAGTTTGCTGCGCCGCGTCAAATTTTTATATAATTAAACATCGTAAGTAAACATAGGTAGTGACTGTTCCTTCGCCAAGCACCCGGAACTAGAAATGAAAGAAATAGGTCTTTCAGATGAGACCTTAAAAACCGTGTAACGGTAGGCATTGGCACGATAAAGAACCCTCACTGCTCAATGACCCTGAGAATCGAGTATAGGTCTAAATTTGCCCTTCACCGGCATACGGTGAGTCTCTTTAAGAGTGAAAAATTCTCGAATGGGACGTTAAACAATATACAATCAATAAATCGTTACTATGAACTTAGTTTGTTTAATACCCAGGAGCAGAGAGGATTTTCAAAGAATTAATGCATTTTCATTGTATAATCAATTGAGCCCTGTCCTAACACCAGAACCCCTGACCCAGGGGCCATAAAACTCAAAATAATGGAAGAGGCACGCTTGCTCATCATAACTATTTTCTTAGTCAGTTTGTTTAATACATGTGCCTAGGAGAAGAGAAGATGATTTTCAAAGAAATAATGTACGTTCACTATATACATGTAGCCCCGCCCTAGCACTGGACCCCTGACCCTGGGACCATGAATTTCACAATTAATAATTGGGCTAAACATATTACAGTCATGCCAAAAGTTTTTCTGCTTGATGTCTAGGAGTAGAATTTTTTTTAAAGATTGTATTAATTTTGATAGTTTTAGCCCCACTCCTCAGGACCCGGGGGGGGGGGGGGGTGGCAGGGACCATGAAATCCACAATTATTGTTCCCCTTTGCCCATAGATGTTAAATGCCGAAATTAGTTGTAATTGCTTAAGCGGTTCCAGAGAAGAAGTTGAAAAATGTTTAAATGTTAAAGCACGACACACAACGGACAATGCACGACGACAAAAACGAATAGCAATAGGTTACCTTAGTGACTCAGGCCTAAACATTTACTAGAGATACTATTTTGACTATATTTTTATCTTTACACCGCCACAGTGATACGAATACACAAGACTATACTGTGAAGATTTTGAGCTTCATTAGTGAATTGATGTTGTATTTGGAGTGGCATTTTCAGCATATACGAAGCTTGTCCCAAAATTCCGTAGACAAGCATCGTTTTGTAAGAACCCTTTGTCATAAGTTAATGAGACGTTGTACATAGTACAAATAAACAATATCTAACAAATTTATTGGCAAATATTGGGTAATTACACAGATTAACGCTACTTAGATAAATAATTGTCTGGTGTAAGAAGTCGGCGCAGTATACCCAAATATTGCCATTAAAAATTGGTATATAATATTTAATATCCTACGTAAAAGTAGTTACTACTCAGAATTTCGCAAATAGTAATTTTAATACTGTAGTGTTAACTACCTTTCCTCATATTTTTGTGAAAATGCTTTAATAAGTATGAATTTCATAACGTTTTACATCCACTGGTTTGAAATCCGACTTGTTTAAAAATGCGTTGACACGGATCGACAGCGCACATGACTTTTCTCAAACGTTCTGGTCTTGAATTCACTACTATAAAAATAAATATCAAAAATGTTTGGTACAACATGCCAATGTTTCCGGTTCTTGGTATATCAAAATGACTAAATCAGGTAGTCTAAGTATGTGTAGAAGGGAAACTTAAACAAGAGGGCATGGGTCACATCGCTCACCTGAGCATATTATCTAGGAAAAGGCAGAAATCAGTTCAGTTTACAAACGTTTACAGGGGTTGCAAACTTAAATTTACACTACCTCTGGATGCTTCCATATCAATATTACTAATGATGATTTTGCAGTTCTTTAGGAGAAAAATTTTAAACATTTTTTCCCTATGTACATTGTAATCCAATGTAAAACTCTGATCGCTCATTTTGGCTCCACCCCATCCATCCTCAATTTGAAAAAAAAAAATGAATCTACACTACCTGAGGATGCTTCTATAATAATATGACTAAACATGACTTTGCTTTTCTTCAGCAAAAGATTTTTTAAAGATGATTAATATATATTCTTTTGTAAAACTTTGACCCTCTGTTGTTGTTGTGCCCCTCCCCCCCCCCTTCCGAACCCTGAAGGTTCAAAATTTGACGAACTGGACTCTACAATAGTGAAGGTTGCTTTTGTATAATTATGACAAACAATGGCTTAGTTGGTCTTGATAGGAAGATTTCTAAAGATATTTCCTACCTAACGTGTACGATAAGGATCTTGCAAGGGATACATAAGTTTTCCTTTTACTCTGACTGAGAGTAAATGATTATAACCCCCCTCCCATGTAAACTTTCCAATATTGAACTGTTTGTGCTTTTTCCTAGTCAATGTGCTAAGGTGAGCGATGTGGCCCATGGGCCTCTTGTTTCAAATATACTGTCTTGAATGGATTATGTTCATATTTTCTTCTTTGCATGCCTTCCAATTATGTATGATAAAACACGAGCTTTAACAAACATAATATATGCAAAACGGAATAGAAAAAAAACATAGAAACTCAATTTATAGGATAATATTCTTAAGAAAAATTATATAAAAAATAAAAAAGTGATAGGGACCAGAATAAGTGAATGAACGATATAAGTGTTGGTATTTAAATTTTGAAAGTTTAAACGAATTCATATTTAGTTAATAACTCTACAAAAGAACAAAGGAGAAAGAAATAGGAAAAAAATGATAAAATGTCTAACCTTGAGACGTAGTAAATGTTGTTGGTGTTATGATCTCTGTCATTGTTGATTTTGATGTTGTTGGAAGTGTGGTCCTTTCCGTTATTGCTGGTATTGGTGATATAATGCTTTGTGGTGTTGTTGCTTCTCTGGTTGTTGTTGATACAGTAATTGATTCAGCTGCTGTTAACTGTGTGGTACTTTTCGTTGTTGTTGACTCTGTAGTCACTATAGCGATTCTCTCTGTGTTTCCTGATGTTGAGTCTGATGTGAATGTAATGTAACTCAGAATATTAATCTTTGTTGTTGTTGTTGTTGTATTTATAAGAAGAGTAGTTCTGAATCACCATTTATGAAGATACAAGCATTAATATAGCTGATGAAAAATCATGTTGTATTTGATTTAAATTTCTTTTGCATTTTTTCACAATACAGATAATTTATCAATACCATTATGACAAATTGTATAACAGTATTGCATATTTCATATATTCAAAATTAACTTATTTTACCATGTTGGCCGCTAGCTTTAAACCCACGTGCTGCGTAACCAGAGTCAGATATAAAAATAAGAAACAATGATCCCGTGGTTCTATACGTCAAAGTCAGAGATAAAACGGGTTATTTTGAGCTTTAACAAACATACAATTTAACAAATCTAATATATGCAGAAAAGAACATAGAAACTTAATTTGTAAAATAATATTCTAAGAAAAAAATTATTTCTAAAATTAAAAATTAAAGTGATAAGGACCGAGATAAGTGAATGAACAATATCAGTATAGTTATTAAAATTTTCAACTTTTAATTATTTTAAGATAACAAAATTATGTTCTTATTTTATAAATTGCAGTGAAACATATTCCATACTTCAGGATAAAGCTTAAGAGTCTATGCTCAATTCATTTTAAAATATACTGACTTGAATGGATTTTGTTCATTTTTAAGATCTTCTCCATTGCATGCCTTCCAATTATGTATGATAAAATACGAGCTTAAAAAAACTGATATATGCAAAGAATAGAAAAAAACAAAGAAACTTACTTTTTAAGATAATATTCTTAAAAAAAAAATTATGTAAAAAATAAAAATTAAAGTGATAGGGACCAGAAAAATTGAATGAACTATATAAATGTTGTTAATTAAATTTTCAAAGTTTAATCATTTTAAGATAGCAAAATTATGTCCTTATTTAACAAATTGCAGCGAAACATATTCCATAAATTATGATAAAACTAAACAGTCAATGATCAAATTTTGCGCTGAATTTGGAATATGCCAAAATATGTTCATTTACATTGATGCCGCCCAACTTAGTTATTTTATGCAGGTGGCGTACTGATAAGAGGAAAAAATATTTAAGGAAGAGACGAATAACAATCACATGATAGATAGACTTCACATATTAACACGTGCTGTTTTTCCGGATATCGTAACCGCCAGATTATAATCCCCATTAACACAGGTTTTGAACGTAGACCATGCATATACGACATAGTAAGACTTTTTAGTACACCATTGATAATTTAATTTTCATGGTTTGATTTTCTTTTTTCCCAGATTGCTGATGTACTGCACCCAGACAAGGCCACACTCTAATAATCATAATAAAAATATTTTTTATAGTCCCTTCTTAAAAAGTAATTTCTATTCAACAACGATATCAGAAGCAATGTTAAAGAATTTGAGTACCTAAGTATTTTTTACCTCAGGTTTTTTGCTGTAAACAGTAACATATCTGTGTGACTAGTTGCAGAAAGCAATATATGATGTGATAAAAGAATAAGGGATTTTCATTTACCAACTGAGCATGCTGATTGTCTGCTAGAACTTTTTAATAAAATTATAGAAGTAGATTTAATTTATGATTGTGAAATATGTGGCCATGAAAACTTAAGTATTATTGAATGTATTCACAAAATTGTTGAACCATATTTAGAGCTTAAGAGGTGTACACCATCATATATAGTGATGGTGTGATGGGATATTCCTCTATTATATAGTATTCCAGAATGATTTCATATTGGGTAAAATAATTATTTATTATATTATTATATTATTTATTATATTATTAATTACATATTTACATGTATGTAATATGTGAAGTTCCTATGTAGCTGGTAACACGAGTTTTGATTGGTTACAAAGACGGGTGTAAATTTCCGTACACCCGACTTGAGCCGGTGTAAAGACGAATAATGACCTCCATAGAAAAATGA
This sequence comes from Saccostrea echinata, assembly GCF_033153115.1. Taxonomy (NCBI): domain Eukaryota; kingdom Metazoa; phylum Mollusca; class Bivalvia; order Ostreida; family Ostreidae; genus Saccostrea; species Saccostrea echinata. The sequence continues at coordinate 1,342,391 of NW_026889784.1, forward strand.
CCGGGGGTGATTTTTCGCCGTCGAAAAATGACCCCCGGTCATTATTCGACGTCGAAAAATGACCCTTTTGCCCATAGAAAAAGTGTCATCACCCTAAAAATTTACCCTACCTGAAGAAAAATGACCCCCGTAGAATAATGACCACTTATGGATTAAAGTTGAAATTTTAAGGGGGCAAAAACAAATCAATCAATGGTGGCAAATCATCGTACTGACAGAAAACCCCCCAGCAATAATTGTTTTATTATATGATTCAACGAATAAATTGAGCAGACATGTCAAGTTTCTTGTTTACATTTGCTCAATTCCCAGCCAAACAAAGTGAGTTAACATAAGCATAACCAGTATTTATTTTGCATTTCAAATGTATATTTAGGTGCAATGTAGGAAATAATTATCAGGCATAGCATCGAAAAGGGAAATGGGGCATTATAAGAGGCAAAAATGACAAGTTACCTTAGAAATATCTTTGATGAACCCCTCAAAAAGTTTATTGATGTAAGGGGGCTTTCCTTTTACTCTACTGTATCAAAAAGTTGGTGGTAGAGCATCCAGACTTGCAAGGAACATTTTCAAGCAAAAAAATAAATAAATAAATAAATGACATAAAAAATAAAAAAAATAATAAATAAAAATTTACTTTCATGAAAATGGAAGGGGAGGACACCCCACCCCCCATTCTATACTACTGAATGTTATGTACACCTTGTCCACTCAAGTAGGAGAGTTTTTTAACCATACTGTATAAAAAAGAGGGGGTGGTTACAAGACTTTCAATGAACATTTTCAAACTAGATATTGCTAAAATTTACATTCAGAAAAAAGAGGGGAGGGGGCAATCTCTCCCCCTTCTCCTATTTTTTGTACCTGAATATTATGTTCACTTGAGTGGAATTTTGATTCAGGTGAAATAACTTTTCAGAATTGTTTTCAATCTATTTTTAGTTAAATGTAGGAAAAATAATCCTTATGTTCACCTGGAAGGTCAATAAAATGGTCTGCCTTAATGATAAATTGAAAACATATTAATCTACTTCAATATACACGGTATTGAAATGTTTCCTTATATTGATTTGACAAATGTATCACTGTTTTAAAATAACGTAAAAAATATTTCTTCTATATGTATGTATCCTATTCTCAGACGACCATGTTAACAGACTTGAATTTACATTATACTGGGATTAATTTTTATTACTTTTATATATTTGAAAATAAAATAAAATTGAATGCACATTATACGATTGTATATATATTTCAGACATGCAGAAATTTTATGTCCTTTTTTATGTTTGTCTCGTCTGCTTCACGTATCGACGTTCTAATGACTATAGACGATGAAGTCCAAATAACAACTAAATTGTCTGGCAATTAGGATGACTTCAGCCTTTTCCATCATCAACTGTCCTTATTTATGGAGTATTATTTCGCTATCATTTGCATATGATGTTAAGGTTTACCATCTCATTCGATACCAAAAAATCACGATTAATTTTTAAAATTGAGGCAGGCTACTGACAGATAAGCTGATGTTACAGGGGTTTCAATAACCTTGCTTAAAGTCAGCATTTCGTAAATTCAATGGTCGTACCAATGCCCCTGTCAACAATTATAAGCCTTAATTGGGTCAATTTTTTGGCCTTTGTTTTTATACTAAATTCGACAACGGAATGTTCCGTTTACCTGCTTTTTTCATAGGGCTCACGGCGGATGAGAGGGATGCTTACTCTTTCTAGGCCCCTGATCCCACCTCTGCAATCTTTAGGGGTCCTTTTTATACCCTGTTAACAGAATTGTATTGTTTATGGATATGTTTAATCATTACTGTTCGCTATCTCCACCTTTTATTCCATTAGGAAATACATCCATAGTATGTTGTTTGCACGAGGCACATGTATAATGTCATTTGCGATACATATTCTACATCATTTCCACGAAGCGGGTCAATTCCGGTTTCGTCCAGTGTTGGTCAAAAGGACATAAAAAATTAAACATTTAGGTTCAAACCTTGGTATCAATCACCTGTAATAATTTTTGCATCACTCTGTTGGAAAAGGGGTCATTTTTCAACGGGGGTATTTTTTTTATAGGACACACATATAAAAAAAAATTACCCTTAGGGCTCTTTTCCTACAAAAAATGGATTTTTTCTACGGCTCGGGGGTCATTTTTTGTCGTTGAAAAATGACCCCCGGTCATTATTCGATGGGGTCATTATTCGTCTTTATACCGGGGGTAAAAAAAAGCGTGATGTCACAATGCATAGTTTTTTCCATGATAAAAAGCAATTAACTTGACGTCACAATGCATTGTAGGATACTGTGGAATCATTTTAATTCGTGGGGGTCAATGTTCGTGGACAAGCAAAATTTTACTTGTTCGAGGGGACGTAATTTCGTTGGTTACTCGTTTATACGGTAGATTCAATTAATCAATATGTTTACACAAAAGTTCGTGGGGATGTAATTTCGTGGGTAAGGGTAACCCACGAAATCCACGAACATTTGTCCCCCACGAACAATGATGATTCCACAGTATGGTAAATCTTTTTCTTTAGCTTAAAACACAGTTGGTGGGAGTTGTTTACAAAGAATTTATTTGGGTACATAGGAAATAAACTCGTTATTCAGGTCCAATCAAGGGTGTACGGGGATTTACCCCGGGTTGTATTCCATACACTACTGTAACTACAAAGCACTGAGAATCTAATAAAACCCTGAGGAAGTACTGAGTTGTACTGAGAAAACCCTGAGTGGTACTGAGCCTGGTACTGAGTAAACTGAGGTAGTCCTGAGTAGCACTGAGGTTTTCACTGTGGACACTGAGGACATACTGAGAGGCACTGAGGTTTACTCTGTTGGTACTGAGGGGGTACTGAGGGATACTGAGGTGGCTCTGAGGGAACTGAGCTGATACTGAGTAGCCCTGAGGTTTAAAACTGTGGCTACTGAGGTAATCCTGAGTGACACTGAGGCTATTTTTTTCAAAAATTACTATTTTCTTTTGAGTTTTATTGTAATATAATGGTCAAATTTCTTTATTTTAAACTCTCCTCAGATCAAAATGTGTAGGTACAAGTATTTTGAAACCTAATATCAACAATTAAACTGGAATTGTTTTTGCTTCTCATTCATTGAATTAAATAAATTATTTGCATTTGGAATTTTAAAGGGATATTTAATTAGTGTTCTGTGCATATATATTTTGAAATATGTTATCAGATGTATTTGAATTTTTTTTTTTAAATTTATTTAACCAATATTAAACATCATGATAAATAGTTTGTATTGTCCAATAATTCTCGATCCACACCTGAATGTTTAGAGTGAGTTACGATTCTTCTGTGCAAATACAGGAGTCCTTAATGTCAGGATAATGGTAATGTTTCAAACATATTCTATTGCACGGCACACATAAAAATTTTGATGAACATGTTGCAACCTTTCCTTGTAAAACATAATGTCAGTTAAAAGTTACAACGATTCTCAAACATCTTTTACTTGAAAGTTGTTCGTTTCTGATGATCAATATCATAAAAATAAATAGTAAATAGATAAAATATTATTAAATGGATAAATAAATACATGTAATTAAAGCAAAAACTTTTTAGATGATCTTTAATCAATTGAAGCAGATATATATAGAGAAATAAAGCGGTGATGTGTCACAACTTAATTTAGCAACTTATTAAAATAAATTTTACTGTATATTAAAATTATATGAAATAGATGTATTTTGACTGATATTAATCATTTATTGCATATTTTTAATGCTATTACTATTATCAATATTTAAGCTGTTGGTGCGACATCTTAAAAAAAATATTTCGAATTTCAAAAGCATATCCCATATCTCATTGCATTGTCATGTTGTAAATTTACCGGGTCAATAAGTAAAAGTAGCTGTCACTTTGTAAATTTTGTATTTACTGTCACTCGGTTAATTCAAAATTTTACAACAAGCATGAAAACATTTGAAAAAAGGTTTTTTTTTTTATTTTTTTTTTTTTTTTTATTTTTTTTTTTACCTATCGCGAATTATGAAAATTATTTTGAAAATGAACATGGGGGATAACTGAAAGTTTTGTTATATGTGCTTGTCATTAATTAAAATGAACACCGACAGCAGTAAATAATACGGTAGGTTTTGTTTTATGCTCAGGTGATATTTTGTAAGAAAAAGTTTGCCGATTGTTTCAGCACACACGCAAATGAAAGTAGAAGAAAGTAGTTAGAATCGTTAAAGGAATTAAGATATTCAAAGTTTAAAGTTTGGGATCTATATGTAAAATTGTAATAACATGTAGTTATATAATATCAAATCATGCAATCTTCGATGTTTGGAAAACAATTGATCTGTTAATCAGACTGATGGCAAGTATACTTAAATTATATAACCCTCGCTTGATTTACCAGGAACTTATCATTGTCATAGCTGCGTATACAAGTTTTCTTGGTGATAACGCAAAAATAAGACATTAAATACAGTAAATGAAATTAATTATACCGTTTAAAATCCATTTTTTTTGGTTTTATTTTGACTGGTTCTAATTACCCTACAGTATTTTTTCAACTGTAATTAGGTCTTACTGCCCATCTGTTATAATACTGTACAGTACATATAATAGTCACGCATGATTCAGTAGACGTTCTAAGCTTTAGAATCTTGTATCCTTTCATTTTGAAAAATAACTAATACCTTTGGATTAAAAAAACTCAAGCCATATACTATGAACGTTATTAAAAAATATAGCTTTATCGGAAACAATTGTTTAGTGTATAATTGTGTACAATTAACGGTGTTCCTTTAAAAGATGATTTTTATTTAACACAGCAGCGTATTCAAATACCATGAATATGGATACTGTACACAATCTGAAGCGCATTGAAGTTCTACGCAGACGCTGACAAATGGCAGCGCTGTGAAGTACTACACAAACGGAAGCGCTGTGAATTACACAATGCGGTAGCGAGAAATTAAGACAATAGGTGTCACTGCTGTATATATACAGAAGAGCACTTGCCGGATATCACAAGCAGTCAGTTACGCAATGTTGACGTGACAGGTAGACTCAGAACAACCCCCTCTTTTTAAATTTTCCCTCACACATTACAGAAAATCATTTAAAACACAAAAAATCTAAATTAAATTTTTTTTTTAATTTTTTTTTTTTTTTTTTTTTTTTTTTGAACAACTGGTTTAGTTTTAGTTTTATCTCTACTAATCCGATCAGTTATAAACAAACATCTAAAATACAGTGTGCTTGATTAATTAGAAGTTTTCAGTAAGCGATACACATTATCCAACCTCTCAGGGTCCCCTTCCAGAATAAAGAAATCAACTGAAATAATCAGAAAGAAAGAAGAACTAAATATAATTGAAAATTCATTTTGATGAAAATGGAGAATATTTAATGTTTAACTTTGATTTCCATAAAGCAAGAAATAAGTACCAGTTTTCTTAGTCAGATAATATGTAAAATTCAATGTTTTCTGATCTGATCTGCAATAATTTCTATACAATATACTTTACACTTTTGTTAATATGACAGCTGCAATGTTTCCGTTTTCTTAACAGAGCTTTCTGAATATCCTGTTATTGCAACAGTCATAATAATAAACATGTCACCATAAAGAAAAAAGAAGAAAAAAAAGAACACGAGGCTTGTATTGCCTTTCATGTTAAATCAAGTATACAGTATAATTTAGTGTTTGGAATTAATGTGTTGTATTTATGAATTTCTCTTCAACATCGTTTACATGTACGATGTACTTAAAAAATACGGCAAAATTTTAGTAAATTTATTTCCTCTCCATTCAGGAAAGGTCGTGTGATTCGCTGTTCTATACGGTCGGATGTCTCCGTAAATTTCAGACATCGGGAACGAGCATCAAAATACTTTATTTTCAGCAATGGTTTTGTTTAGAATGTTAACAGGCGACAGTTAATGGCACATCAACTTTTTTTTTTCTAAGTGGTTACTGTCACAGATAGTAGTACTTATTCTTGAACAGTTACTAGTATTAAATATCGGTATATGGACAGTTTAATGGAAATAGAAAACCATGTAGTATAAGAATGACAAAACAATTAGAAAATACAAATTACATAGTAGTTACATGCAGTCCTACATGTATAACCACCTGGGATTCACGACACTTTTCACTAAAAGACTGGAAAGGAAATAAGCATGTCACCGTAAAAGTAATTTTTTTTATGGCCAGGTTATTGACAAGCAAATATTGCTGCTTTTTAAAATAATATTTATCTATTTAGATAAAATGGTTCTCGAAAATAAATGAATAATAAGTGGTAATTTAAAATAAAAATGCCCCTGTACATCTGTATATTTCAGTTAGTAAGTAAACAAGCACCTAATTCCATGCTTGCGGACAACCACGTGTTAAACATGTTAAAGCCAGGTATGCATGTGACCTTGACATGTTCTAATTCATGTCAATGAAATAAGTAAAGAAAATCATGTACATGTATGTAAATCATAAATATATTGTTTTATTTTTGACAGTTCCCTATTATCTACACTGTAACTGGCCTTATTAACAAGTATCTAGAAACCACACTGTTATATTTGATTTCCGTATCATTTTCAATTTTTACATTGTACAGAGCGGTAGAAGGAAAATATTCATATTCTGTGACATCTCTACAAAGTAACAAATGAATTAATTGACCGTAAGAAGTAACGCGCATACATTTACATGTAAGTTGTATATGCTGTTTATTATATCACATAAAATATAATAAAATGACTACCGGTATTATACAGTGAACTGGGGGGGGGGGGGGGCACTGCATGATTGACGGGTCTGCATACAGTGTATAACATGCGCGGCTTAATAAAAGTTTAATGCACAAAGATATTTCTTATTCACAGAAAATTTACATTACACGTATCGATTTTAACATGTGTAACAGTCGAGGAGAAACAGTGACGAATTATCATGTACATTCACATGCACAGCCCGACTTTAATACATGTAGAGCCTTTTTGGTCATCGAGCTGTCATATATTTACAGGCTCCTTTAATTGGCGAATGCTTTAAAAAAATCTGTATCTATCCGTTTTATGCCTAATTGTCACAGAAATACTAACGACGATGGGAGTTTGCCATTAATTCAAGTGTCTACCCTTCAATTAATTAATTACATGTATAATGCTGACAATCTAATGCACGCCAATGTGTACGTAGTACTAAGGAGGGGGAAGGGGGGTATTTTCCTGATAATGTTCATAAACCGGAAACCCATTTTCTTAACTGTGATGAAGGAATTAAATCTTGCATGTACGGAATTGCGATGTACACTGTGCATGTATCTGTCAATTTACATTTGTTCATTTTTTTTTTGTTTATCATGCTGGAATTATCATTTTTACGTTGATGTACATGTATATATTTCATGCCTCTTATGATAGAGATGCTATAATAATAAGTTTTACTAAAGCTATTCAACGCTTTAATTTCCAGTATTTCTTTTTCATGCAAAGGTGAGAACAATTTCGTACAAGATCTGAGAAATAAAAAAAAGCAAAGATTAAATGCATTTTGGCAAAGATCACAGATGTAGTTGCAAGTTAAATCCTGCAACCCTCCCCCCCCCCCCCACACACACACACACACGCACACACACCCGTCTTTCTCTCATGAGATAAATCATTTTAATTTATACTAAATAAAAGAATTGGTGAATTTAAATATAATTCCATCAGACTGATTTTAAACTTACTGATCATTTATATTCTGTCAGGGCATTGATCCTTGCTTTCTGTGTGATTGTTTTTTCTTGGGTAGTTTCACTTGACTTTAGTTTTGAACATTTAAAGTACGTGTCCGCGTGCGTAATTTTTATTTAAAAAATCTTCCTAAGCATTCTAATTCTATATACCCACAAATATTTCGTTTAATTGTGCATTTTTTTTTTTCTCTATTTAATCTTTTAATTATTGAATATTGCAGTCATCTTATAAAATATCATTGTAGAAAAATTAAAAACGACTATGAACTTCACAATGCCTCAAATCGCCTAAAATTGACAGGTAGGATCAATTCAGAGAAATGGCTACCTCGGAAGTCAACTTGTAAATTCTGTGTACACTCTGAATTTCTATGTTGCGTAATTACATGTAAATAACCTCTGTCTTTGTGTATTTTAGGCGACACCTATATAGCCCTTTCCCTGCTACCGTGCATCACTGACTGTCCGTTAGCTTATTTCCGGCTGCGTTCGGCACCCGGAAAGAATTAAACTACTTTAGTTTACTCATTACTTTACTTTAATCTTTGTCCCCAACTTTCAGCGCCCTTATAATGAAGCTGCTTAAATCATTGTTTTCATTATAAAAAGGAATTTTAGTAGAAGTATTTTTAAATCATTTGTATAATTTTATGCCGAAGAAACATTTAAATTTTACGCAAACTTTGAATGCAAATTATCAAGTAAATCAGATTTGTTGTAATTACGATAACTTACATCCCCCCTCCGAGGCCTTTTACTATATATTAATCTTACTGGAAAAGATTTTTTAAATTAAAACTAAACTGAAACATGATATTGGATGGTATTAAACAATTTTCATGCTATAATTGTGATATGCAGATGTCATGTTATTACCATTCACATACCCAGCACTTTAGATATTTTGTAACACTTGCCACTCAAAATAGAAGCCATGCTAAAATATTATTTTTTAAGTGTGCACAAAAGTGCATTAGTTTTTTGGTAGCTGCTTACTTCTTTTATTTCTTGACATTGAATCCCTTTTCACAATTTTAGATTTTATTTAAAATTTAATGATAATAATCCTCTACATTTTCTTGAGTTTTTGTTCGCTGCATTTTATTTCCGGGATTTTACACTGCTTTTACGGCAATTATTATTTTCATTTCTGACAATTTGTACCTTTCCAGAAATTTATGTGGGAATAAACTTAAACAAAAAGTAAATATTACCTTAAAAAAATAATTTTACACTTATTTTAAACCATGTTTTCCGAATAAAAATATTACAATACACGGTATATAAATGCAGCCTAATTAAAGGTTTTGCTTGAGTTAAATAAACACGCGGTTTTCCCCAACTAAACTCAATGTCAACCGAATAACATGTTTATGTCAAAATTATATTGGATATTGATGATTTAGTCTATTAAGTCTTTTATTCTGTTTTTATTGCCAGGAAGGTACTTTATAATTAAAGTCGGAGAAATTAACTTTAAAATGTCGGAAATGAAACCATTAATATTTTAGAGGATTCATTCCATTTTTTCACTTTAAATATTCAGATACTACTGGCTCTTCTGAAGAATAGATATTCAAATCACATGTAACACAATTCCTCTATTTTTAGTAAGCTCTACTTATTTCTGCATAGAAATGCAAAACCTAGACATGGTTAGGTCACTTGATTCTTAATAATTGTGGTTTTTATTTAAGGAAATTATTATTTTCAATAGTTTACTTAAATCTAAATTGAAATAATACTACAACACAATCTTATTTTTAAAAAACTAAGACCTCAGAGTGTCTCAGGATTACCTCAGTAGCCACAGTATTAAACCTCAGGGCTACTCAGTATCAGCTCAGTGCCCTCAGAGCCACCTCAGTATCCCTCAGTACCCCCTCAGTACCAACAGAGTAAACCTCACTCAGTGCCTCTCAGTATGTCCTCAGTGTCCACAGTGAAAACCTCAGTGCTACTCAGGACTACCTCAGTTTACTCAGTACCAGGCTCAGTACCACTCAGGGTTTTCTCAGTACACCTCAGTACTTCCTCAGGGTTTTGTTAGATTCTCAGTGCTTTTTAGTTACAGTAGTGATACATCCTGAGGCCGAAGGCTATTCTTGAAAAGTGCATCATTTATAAAGGAAGGGGGCAGGGTGTAAGATTATAAACTATCGCCAGGTTGAAACTATACCCCATTTTGTAGTATAATTTTTCCTGAAATTAAGGTACTAATTGACTAATTATTATATGTTATTAAAAAAAACCCAGAAAGAGCTAGGTTCACTTTATGCATACAATGGCCCTGTAGATACCGATTTATTGACTAACACTTTATGTTCCATTTTAAACATCAAGATAAAGTTGAGACTTAGTGCTTTCATTTGCTATTGAAATTTTTCTCCTTAAAGCCAAGATATTGGAAAACAGGCTTCATGGAATTGCAATGTTCTTGAATTTTAAGGAAAACAAGTATATTTGAGTACTTTCACAGAAGAGAAATAATATGAGCGCACCCTCTGATCTAAAAAATGAAACATGATTTGTAATCCTCAGAAATAGTTCTATCATTTAATACTTGCATGTTTTAGATCAGAGGTTGCGCTCTATATTAAATATCAAAAAATAGCTTTAAAAATTGGTTGTTTTTGTAGAATTTTTCAGAATATGAGGAAAATGACGCATTTCATGACGTTATATGCATTGACTAGCCAGAAAATTACGTCATTTTTTATAGATACGCAGTCACCAAAGGTCTAGATGATATTTAATGCATTGTCACCAAAACCAAGCAGTTTCAGTTTTTTCTGAAATTCACAGGGCCAAAAAAGGCCCTAAGTGAACCTTGTTCTTTGATGCGTAATTTTTTCACAGTGGAAGTAGAAGTGTGAGTCTGTGTTAAATGAATAATCAATATTTCAACAAAATCTGACCATGCATCTTAGTAAATGAACTTCTGTATTTTGCTTACAATGCTTTATTAATTTAAGATTGATGTCAAATATTATTTCCTATTGATGGATGTTTGAATTCGTATATGACAAATGATAATTAATATAACAATAAAAAATATAACCCTTTGTGTATCTTCTTCTTATCTCATTTTACCCCATTTTTGGAGTTCTTCAGTGGATGATGGGGGTCATGTTCAAATCATCAAATTTCTCTAAAAGTAGTTCGAACACCTACCTTGATTTTTTAATATCATTTACATATATACAACAAAGACTCAACACAAACACACATACAAAGCCCAGAAAATTTCAATGTTTTGATTTTTTGGTGACAACCTATCAATCCCCACCTTGAGAGAAACGAATTCGAATAAATAACTACAAAAGAACAAAGGATAAAAACAATAGGACAAACATGATAAAATATCTAACCTTGAGACGTAGGAGTAGATGTTGTGGGTGTTATGATCTCTGTTGTTGTTGATTTTTATGTTGTTGGCAGTGTGGGGAGTTCCGTTATTGTTGGTATTGGTGATGTAATGCTTTGTGATATTGTTGCTTCACTGGTTGTTGCTGACAAAGTAGTTGATTCAGCTGTTGTTGACTGTGTGGTTCTTTTCGTTGTTGTTGACTCTGTGGTCACTATAGTGATGCTCTTTGTGTTTTCTGATGATGAGTTTGATGTGAATGTAATGCAATTCAGAATATTGTTTTTATTATTGTTTTATTTATCAGAAGAGCAGTTCGGTATCACCATTTATGAAGATATAAGCATGAATATTGCTGATGAAGAATCATGGCGTATTTGATTTAAATTTTTCTACATTTTTTTCATGACAAATTGTGTAAAACAGTATTGCATAGTTCATAGATTCAAAGTTAATAATTTTACCATGTTGAACGCTAGCTCTAAACCCACGCGCTGTGTAATGAGAGTCAGATATGAAATGAAGAAACAATGATCCCGTGGTTCTATACGTCTCATTTGGAGATAAAACAGGGTTATTTCGTCCGTAGCCCTTACATATTTCAGCAATGGTGTTCCCATTCATGTCACCTAGGATATTGAGTTGATATAAACCATAAAATATATCACAATTTAATCAACCTAGGTGAGTTACATTAGGGATGTGCGATTTTATCGGTATAACGGTATATCATGATTTTTATTGCGCGATACGTATTGTGTTAAAGAGACACAAATACCGGTATTAAATACGTTATTAAAAATTCCAAAAATATTTTTTGATTCAACTCCTGAATAACAATTACATGAATTGTAAAAAAAAATGTTGTAAAACCGTAAAACAATGGCATAGCACCCAAACATGTCTTATTAATATATTTACTAATACAAATAAAAGAAGTGAACTTAGTATATTTTCACACTATATATTTAGGAAAAGTATGGAAATTCACTGAAAATTATAGCAAAAATATGTGTAAAATATCACGATAGTATCGTGATATTTGTAGGGGGAAAAATCTTGATAAATCGTGATACCAAATTTTTGGCGATACCCATCCCCATTACTATGTAACGTTACTTGTACATGAAATCCATTTTGAATTTTTTATTCATGATTTCAATTTATAAAGGTGTATCCATACACATGTATATTTTAATTCTTGCCTTGTTCCTGTCAAGACGCCCTTGATGTGGAAGAATTAAAATCTCCTTTATAATAGTATTAAGCTCGTATTTTAATTTCTCAAATTGTACTAATTTTGAGGAGAGGAATTTTTTTTATTTCTTTATAATTTTTCTTCTAAACCAAGACAACTCTATCTTATTGTACATGTTGTTTATACATTATTATGTCATCAGAGGTCAAAAATATTTTCTTAGCATAGAAAATAGACATCATTTAATACCGTCCTTTAAGATGATCTTGTCATAACAATAATTCCTTTCGTAATCAAGATTGATAAACTGGAAGGAAATGACAAGTCCTTGGCTCAGAGGTACTGGTATAAAAGTATAACGGCATTCAATCTCAATCTAGCTACAAAATAAATTATGTACATGTAATTGAAGTTAAAATCATTCAGTGACACATCATAAAATAAATAAATCACGTAGATATTTCATTCTGATGATAACTAAAAGATGAAAATTACATTTTTCTATCGGTAGTCTTCTGAGAGACTGAGACCATATTATAGTAAAATCGAATAAAGCGGACACTAATGGATCCAAAGAAGTTGGTTGGATAAGACAACATTTTAGGTTAGACAACATTCCAAGCAATTGAATTTACCCAAAGAGCCTTAAAGTTTCGTCTTAATACACAAGATTTTGGATTACACAGCATCCTGATTACACAAGTTTACCACTGTACAACAAGCTGTTGGAATTCAAATGAAACTATTGTGATTTCCTTTATTAGCTTACGCAGCTATGTATAGGCTGTCCGAAGGCTTAATTTGCATTAGATATATACTATTTTATTTTGAGCTATGTTTTGATTTCAATTTGTAATCTATGTATACATACACAGTTAAGTTGTAAAGAGAGTTGAATAAGGCATTATAAAAAAGCATTTCTGTGATGTCACATGACTATGTTGGTCACGTGACGGACACTTATAAATTTTCTTAAATGTTGCACAAAAATCGCATCGGCACAAGTGAAAAACAAAATTATTGTGAACGGCTTGTTACATAAATCAATTAAACGTATTCTTGGGTATATATAAAGTGCTGGGGGCAAGTCTGAATTTAATTTCTTAAGAAAATATTTCACGAGAAATTCAACTTACCCACATACAAGGGGTCATTTTCCACTCTTCATCGCAATTTATACAAAACGGAATAAATTACATACAATCCCCCAGCACAATTCAGTTAGAGGACATATTTCTCTAGTAGATTCACACAGAATATCTTCAATTAATCCTTATTATTCACTTGTGCCAGTCTAATATATACACGGTTTATAAATTCTCAGTCTGTCTACAGACGCGTAAGGGGAGCGTTTCACATTTTTATTTTGTAATTGTTTGAATACGTACATGTTAGACAAGAAAAAGTAATAACGATATTACACTGCAAATATTCACTATCAAAACAACCTTAAAACAACAATCCAAACACATGAATTAAACATCAAAGTAAAAAAATTCTACATGTGATGTGAAAGGAATGTAAAAGTTCTGACACTTTCCCCGTCATGTCTGCTCAAATTTGCAGTGACTTGACGTCATATGCCATTATGACGTCATATCTAGGTAGTTCAGAGAAGTTACTGCGGCTGGTACACTGTGACATTCTTCGGACAGCCTTATCCTAGCCGCGTACTTGTTTTATACTCTTATGAAACAGAATTTTTCGAAACACCTATATGTACATCAAAAGAAGACAACGCTTCTTGTGGACTCCGATATATTGTGGACATTTTATCGATTAACATATTTGTTTTTCATATGTCAACTCGATATTTTCAAGTGAACTCAAAAGACACAAAAAAACTGTCACATCTGTTTCATCTCGAACGATTTATTGACTATTGACATTATTGGCAAAATAACAACTAAACAAAACAAACGAAGCAATTTTAACTTTTCTATCGTCAATCAACTTACCCTATTTAAACGTAATGAAACACCTATGATTGTTAACATTTAAATTTCAGACATGTTATAAAATTGCACATGTTTAAGCCTCCCAGCTGATTTGGTACCCAAGACTATGTTTTGATTACGATCTATTTCTAAATGGAGGCAAACTACTTACGTATGAGTTGATTTTAAAGGTGACCGTTTCACTAACAAATCGAAAATAATAAAAGTACGATTACGTTTACTATTATCTAACGTGAACGTATACGAGCACTTTGCAAAACATGTAGGAGTAGCGCTTACGATTTGCAAGTTACGACCAATTTATTGGAACTCTTCTTGATAAGGAGGTGTATTTGTTAAATTATGTTTCAGAGAGAGAGAGAAAGCAAAAGAAGGAAAGAAATCATTAAGAAGAAAAAACAAGTGTTCACCATTTTTCTCAGTCTTCAAAAGGAAATAAATGGAAAATAAATTAATGGAAAATAGTTTACTAAAAATAATAATAATAACACAATATATCTATATATATATACTGTACATAAAAGTTTGTAAAAGTTCCTTTAAAAATCGTTCAAATTATATGCATCAATTATCTAAATTTATTCTTGCATTTTACGTTTTATAATATAGTCCATACCGTGTATAATGTTCAACTTTACTCTAAGCTACGACACTCTCGTGTAACAAAACATTTGAAAAAAAAGTTTAAGTTTTGAAAAACTTCGCTTCTTTTTTCAGTCGAAAAAAACTAATGATAATAAAATTCGGTATGTTTAGTATTTTTTAAAATATATTGCCGATGCCTTTTCAATGCAATTACCATGCAGGTTTGTCATAATATTCTTAAAAATAAATTATTCGGAAGTGGGTATCCTAATAAAAAGTGGATTTCTTTGTGTTCTCTCTCTCTCTCTCTCTCTCTCTCTCTCTCTCTCTCTCTCTCTCTCTATGTATGTATATATAATTTCGATTTTTCTTTGATTCATCACTTCTCGTCAACTTCCCTTACTTATGCAGCAATATACCTTCATCACCTGCATACGGGGTATATATCTCTCAGTTGATTCGATACGCAAGAGCATGCTCTACGTATGAACAATTTCTTAAACGAGGTAAATTATTGACAAACAAGCTGATGAAACAAGAATATCAGCTGTCTCGTTTAAAGTCATCATTTCGTAAGTTCTATGGTCGATACAATGACCTTGTCAGCAAATACAATTTATCACTGAGTCAAATGCTGACTGATGTTTTTCATACTAATTGTTAGGCCATTATTTACACACTGAATTGTCGACGGATTTTTCCGTTATTTCCCGATCATGACAATGAGCACACGGCGGGTGTGACCGGTCGGCAGGGGATGCTCACTCCTCCATGGCACCTGATCCCACCTCTGATGTTTAGAGGTCCGTGTTTGCTCTGCTCCTATTTTGTATTGTTAAATGGACTTTTGGGCTTGAATACTGTTCGTTATCTCCATATATTTCATTCTCATAAAAAAAAGTCAAAAATTAATATCCATATGAAAGAGTTTTTAAAAAATAATACAGTTGTTTTCTAAACAAACACAAACACCAAAGGATAATACAACAGTATAAAGGATACAAAGAAGTATAAAATATAACAAACCTGATAGTATCTCGCCTCAGAGTAAGGGCAAAGATCAACAAAATAGTACTTCGTAACAGAAAATGAAGTAGATCATAGATCTATTTGCTTGCAAATGCTATTACTCTACCATTTATCATTATCACGATGCGATCAAACGAAACAAAACTGTTGTACTTGAGCAGTTCTAATGTACCAATTTCCTATCTTAATATTTCATGTTTGCAGAATATTTTTTGTAAAAAGATAAAGTATTTTTGTGTCACTTTTTAATTGTGTATCATTTACAAATCTTCCTGACTATTGAAAACTATAAAAGTATTTTTTTTTTTATTATGGATTTAAGTTTCTTCTATTATTCTTTTATTCAATTGACCTCTCAATTACATTATTTACAGTGATCAATTATCATAGATGAATAGCAAAGGGTAATAATTTTTTCTCCGTTCGGTACAAATTTCACAACAAGATCAATAGAGCCCTGTCCATCACTAGAACACTTGATACAGTGGTCCAAATTTCACAAATCTGGCAAAAATTTAACTTGCTAATTACAACTGTACTCTATTTACCTGCTAGATGCCAAGGCCAGGAGCACAGAAAAGGATTTTCAAAACATTATTTATTTTCACTATATGGTGAATAGAGTCCCAACATAATACCTGAGCCCCTGACCCAGTTGCAATGAACATAACAATTTTGGAAGAGACACCCAGAAAAATATCCATAATGATCGAGTCGAAACCGAGGTAAATACGGGTATTTTTCTGGGGAATATGAAATCATTATCTAATATTCACCACCAAAAGTGTCCATAATTGTTTTATCATAGAGTCCGGTTTCAAATAAATAAGACATTTAGGCTGCATGACGACACCAATAAGAAATTCATTCATTGTACTTCGCAATATTAGTGATTTACAGAAGGGGAGACATTTAGAGAATAGACAGTAAGGTAACACAGTTACAAAAACTCTCTTAGAGTTTTGTTTTTTATAGAAAATGAAGCTGTTAAATACTTACTTTGGGTAAAGTGATGGAAAGTTAGAAGAGGTGATGACATACGAAGACGAAATTGAAATATTGAAGGTATTATTCTGACTTGTACAGCCCGCTGTAAATTAAATATGTTAAATTTTTGTCCGCTCTTTTCCTCTGAATGATTCTGCTCCGTTTGACTTCAACTTATTAAACTCAAACATATACTAGAATCAAAAATGGTAACTTACTAGCAAAATGACGATCAACTTTTTTTATATTCACAACATACAGTACCGACCAAACACAACCTAACAGAAAGCGAACCCAGAGCGCACCCCGGGTTCGCTCTCTGGGTTCGCTTCGGGTCCGCTTGGGGTCCGCTAGTGCTGACCCCGAGCGAACCCGGAGCGCACCCGTAGCGAACCCGCAGCGAACCCAGAGCGGACCAAGAGCGAACGCTGAAAGCGAACCCCAAATTCAGTAGCGGTCCCAGAAAGCGAACGCGCGTTCGGTGTTGCGTAACGAAGCTGTCAATCAGGATTAGCGATTAACTCATCAGCGCGTCGACCAATCAACATGCCGATCAGGTCTGTCAATAAGGATAAGTGATAAAATGCGGTGACCATCAGCGTATCGACCAGTCAACATGCCAGTTTGTAATCTAAACATTGTACAAGCAAAGCGTGTGAATGTACAGTGTAAAAATTTTATTAATATGATTTTTAAACATGATTTTACATTTATATATATTTTAATTCTCCGGGCAACATGCAATATTTACACATCTATTTTCATTATTTTTTTTATTTTAAAATATATTAATACATTATATATTTTTATTATCCAGGTAGCATGTTACATGTATAGTTACATATTAATTTTCTTTATATTTTTAAAATCCATTAATATATAAATATACATTGTGTAAATTTATCAGACAATAAGTACTTTAATTCATAATAGAAAAAAAGAAGATAATAATGGTAATTATATAACAATTGTTACTTAAAAAAAAACTGGTCTTCGATAAATTAAAGAATTCTATTATCTCAAGATACAGTATAAGAACATGCAAGTGCTTTAATTTAATTATTGTTTATTCATTATTTCAATTTACATGCACTTTTTAATGTATCCAGATCAACATCGAAATTATCGATCTTAATGATTGATCATGAAAAAAAATTAAATGTACATTGTACAGTATAAATGTGCATTATGTCAATACGTAAATTGGAGAAAAAAATCTCATTTTTTTAAACTACTATGATTTTTTTAAATTAATCTTTTACCAAAATTTAATAAACAGCTTGATTTAAATACATGTATATAGGGAAAGATTATTTTGTCAATTTTAATTATCCTACATGTAGACCTTACATTGTATGTTTTTGAATTTTTGTAACTACCTGCAAGTCAGTCAAAAAAAAATGCTTATCACTTTCCTTCGTGTCGATATATAATTATACAGGTTTACATGTTCACGAACCTCTTACATGTACTACATGTAATTTTCGAAATACTTTATATGGATATAAAAAATATACTAGACGGGTACGTTTTGTACTTGTGCATGAAAAATACACGTAATTCCAACATTAGTAAATTGAACTTGCAAAGATACCTCAATACGAAAACGTACATATATTTTTTCGTTACATACTAGGTACCTGTATTTGAACTTTGTAATTGTCATAATTATTTAATTTTAACACTTTAATAATTATAGTTCAAAAGTGAAGCCAAGGTCATCATGTGTCGGTAATCATCCAACTGTTTCGAAGATATTGCGGATGTAGATGTATACTGTCTCCATGGTCACGGTATACCTGAGTATATACCCCCTACATTCGATGCCCTTTAAGTTACATGTACCTCGTCTGGGCACGTTATCAATGAGAAATTCAATTATTTTTTTTTTTTTTGACCTTTGAATTTGGAAACGTCATAGTTCTTTGGTACATTGCACGAGGAGTACATGTTCATGTAATTTGCTGCCACCTGAATGCCGAAAATCAGTATAGATTTACGAGCGAGCGAGAGAGAGAGAGAGAGAGAGAGAGAGAGAGAGAACACTGTATGTTATTTGAAATTAAAATCGCTACAACCGGCCCATAGAAAACTATTTCGAGTACGGAGAGGAGGGGGGGGGGGGCTCATCGAAATAAAACAATATTGGAAAAAACAAACAAACATCGGGCGTTATTATCGTTATTTCATTTACGTAATCATGCGAGTTTACAGTTATTGAATTCTTGTTTTGTTTGTTTAGTTTCTTGTTTTTATTCATTTTTAAACATTTAGAATTTTGTTTGTTAACATGTCGCTCCAGTATGTACATGTACATGTATGTAGTGGGGCGGGGGGGGGGGGGGGGGCATGAACCAGTAAGGAACACAAACTATTCAAGTGATCATTAACATGTATTTGAAAACAACTTTAAAAAAAATAATATATTCTTATCAGTGGACCAGTTATTAGTTTTTGTTTGTTTGTTTGTTTTGGTTTTTTGATTGTTGTTGTTGTTGTTTTTTCATAAGTCTTCCGTTAAACTCGCCTAATAAAACAATGATTTATAGCATGGAAGTAAATTATAAATGATCTGTAAAACGAAACTCAAGTTACACTGTATGAGAATTTTTAGTGATTATCACGACCTACATATACATGTAATGGACGTCAACTTAGCTTAAATATAAACTGCTAAATATCGTGTACATTGTACAGTATGTCTCAGCTATTTCATAGATAAGATCATAATTCAGTTGGTTGTCTTTCAAACATTTAAATTACGATTTAGCAATTGCAATTACAATTGGAAGTTCCAACTGATTAAAAATCGCATGAATAATGTAAACAAATGAATTTGAAAGATTTTTTTTATTAAGATACTCTTATCAATTTCACTCCATCCGATACATCGAAAATAAATTTAACACCTTCTTTTTCTTCTTTTTCTTTCGAGATTGATTAGCTTGTAAGTTAAGAAAAATAAAAGTGATAATTCTACGTCGAATGTACGGTGAAATTCTTGAAAATTTATCAACGATCTCCATATTGTCACTTACATGTACATGTTTCGATCGCCATAAAAACAATAATGATCGATTTCACTACTGTACAGTATTTGGAATATACAAGGGGCGGGGCTTACTGGCGGCAAGATTAAAGCGGGGTCCGCTTCACGCATGAGTGCGTAAAGCGAACCCGGAAAGCGAACGCCGGGTTCGCTCTAGCGGACCCAGAGCTGACCCCGAGCGAACGCAGAGCGAACCCGAAGCGCACCCAGAGCGATCCCAAATTTTCTGATAGCGGACCCGCAGCGGACCCCGAGCGAACCCAGGAAGCGAACCCGGGGTGCGCTTTGGGTTCGCTCTGGTGTTAGGTTGTGTCCGGTCGGTACTGTATGTACAATATGGAAAAATAATAACAAAACATATGCTAAATACATATAGTTTAAATTGTATCCCTGAAAATCAAAGGTTAGGGATAAATATGTTAAATATATCATTATCAGTATCAAAGTCAAGAAAAAATTCCTGTAAATGCTCAGCATATTTTTAATTAAGAGATGTTATGATGGCTATTGAAAGGTAAAATGTCGAGCTTTGTATAGGGTTCTAAAGGGGCGTAAATGTGTATATATATTATATATGTATTAAAACAATGTTATTTGATCAATTTTAAGATAGCTGATGAAAATTGTTTATTCCACTCCTGATCATATCTAGATCTTGTAACGGAGAACACTCTTCAAAAATATTGCATATGATGTAAACCTATGTATCGACCATGACCCAAGGTCATTTTAGCAAGTTCAAGGTTCTTAATTGTCTCAAAAAAGTAAAATGTTTTTTAAATAGTCGTGAACTAAATATGTCATTACCTTGACTCAAGGTCATTATGGCAAGTTCAAGGTTACTGACAAAAAAAAAATGTAAACTTTGGTAAGGTCTTTATTTTTTATGAATAAAAATTGAATGCTCATATTTCATTGGTTTATCACAATCTACATTTACTTTTTTTTTTGGTTCTCAAACATATGAGTACACCCATATTATGTCGTCAAGTTGTGCTATGTAAAATTTTATTTTAGTGTTTTGTGCAATTAGGTATAATGTACAAATAGTTTTAAAGAATTTTATAAAAGGGGGAAAAGGCTATAAGAATAAAGAAAAACTATATTACAGCTGGCAAAAAAGAAAGAAGTAAAAGTTCTTTTCTCGTTTAATTATATTAAAAGTATGTTGACCGATATCCTCGATTTTTTTTTTCAGATTGACTGATTGTGTATTTATTTAACAACTTATTAAATTGAATAAGCTTGTGAAAATATTTTTACTGATTCTGAGATTTTACAGAAAAAAATAAAACAAATCGATGTCAGTTAATGAAACTGTGATACGAATATTGGATCATTATCTATTATCATTTAAATATTTAAATGTTTTCTTGTAAATCGATTTTTGTACAACATATTAGAAATTCGATAATCATTTTTAATTTTATGACATCACAGTTGAATTGTAATTCTCAATTATTATATTAATAAAATTAAAAGACATAAATTTTATAGTCTATAAACACAATTTGACATTTTAGTAAACAATTTAGACAGTTGAACATCTTACAGATTGAAAAATACATTCATTAAAGATATGAATCACCTTATTAAATTGTTATGGAATAATAACTGATAAACTAAATAAACTAATGAAAAGCCGATGTAAAAGTTGTTGTATTACGACTGAAAGTTCACTGAAAGGTGACTGAAAGACGAGAGAAAGGGAACGGAAAGGGAACTGAAAGATAACTGAAATGTGTCCGCTGAATGGTGACTGAAAGGTACCTGAATTGTGGCTGAAAGGTCACTGAAATGTACCTGCCATTCAGTTATGGATGGTCACTCATTCAGTGGCTAAATGGCTACTGAAAAGTCACTGAAATACGCCTTTCAGTTTTAACTGAAAGGTCTTGTTCCTTCCTGTGCTGCAAGACGTGTACTTGTATATTTTAATACCTCTTATAATTATAACCACACAAATGACACTGCAGTATAATGAATTTTGAATTAGTATAAAGAAAAGATTTTGTCCATGTTTGTATTTGCATAGATCTAAATGCAATGTTATTTACTTTTTTCAAACATTTCGTATTTTCAAATCAAGACCTTTACCGATTGCAATGTCACTTTTTGTGGCCACATGTATACTTATGAAAACTTCTAACCCGTCACTCTAGTTTTTTTTTCAATATTATAGCTTCTGTCGAATACGGCAGTAAAACACCAATATTTACACTAGATTTCTAACAGCAATATTCGATTATTCAAAACCAAAAATATTGAAATCCCTGAAAAATCTATTGAACCCTGACGATTTCATAGTGTAAGAAAATTTGTTTAGTTTGATTTTTGAATTGGGTTCTTTAAACAGTTCTTTTATCAAAACATTAAACATTTTGAATAAAATGCAGCATATGCTCACAGAGTGAGCGGGAGAACCATTATTTTGATGCCAGATGGTTGAAGCATAAAGGAGATTGGTTTTTTGCAACATTCTCTGTTTTTATCGCTATTTTTGTTACCATGAAAAGTTTTAATTTTTTATTCCAAGTATTTTTGTATTAATTCACACACATAAAAATTTCTAGTTGCTAGACAATTGCATAATCACCAGTCAGGTGTCAATGTGTGTTACCGAAAGTTTCAAGTGACCGGAAGTGATGCTGCCTTGAATCCTCAAGAGTCAAGACCACAAGTAACCACTGCTCTTCAAGATCGTAATGATTTCGCATATGAGAAATCTGGATTTACAGCTCTAGAAAAATTATTTGTAGTCACTGGTGGAATAAGGTTCTTCCATTAATTTCACCATTGTTTCAATCAAAATTAGTTAAAGAATTTAAAAATTATATAAATCATGATAATAAAATGAAAATTACATGTAAATTGTTTTAACCAATCTTTAGATGATAACTGTTTCTACATATAACATAGCATAATGCAAGATTACACTGCAACATGTAGCTTTCATTTACTTGGCGGGTTAGGAGTTTTGATTAGTATAAATGTTTTAAACTTTCCTACGAAACCTCACCTTGTTTGAAGTTTTGTCATCCTATTTAGTTGAATAGTTTGGTATGATTTTTTTTCCAGAAAACTATCAATGGATTTTCGAAAGAACATAATTACTTTAGACAGGACGGAATTACCTGATAACATGCTGTTTGACCATTTTATTACTTACATTCATCTTTCCCAGCAAATATGTCAAGATAGAATCCTATGTCATTGGGATTTCGAGTCCCGTCTGAGGTGAAGCCGATCGTTGCTGTAGGTCCTGTTACTTTTGTAGTTTTTGTGCAGTCATCACAGCAAGAAATTGTTGTAGGTCCACCACCTCCTTGGTAGTATTTTTAAAATTGAAAATGATGAAATTAATTTGTGAAAATCTTTGGATCAGACAATTTAATACCTTCAATCATAATTGCTTCAATTTAACAAATCAATATCTTTTATAAAGACGAAAAATATGTATGTTTATCAAAAGTACCGTCCCATAATGATAGTTCGTCGCCATTCCCACATTTTAATCGTTGTCCAATGACAAGGCTTGCAGATGGATCAGCTGCTGTGAAAGTCCATGTACATGACAGCAGTCTGTTGAAAAATTAGTTCTTCACCCATCTTTATTACTTGAGGTTCATTGCCCCTCTGATTAATGACTTTATTCCTTTATAAAATAGTCATAAGAAGGGACAACTTCTCTAAAATAGACCCCTTTAGGTAGGCGAGTGCAACCAACAGAACCGAACACAGGAAAAGAAGAAATGCATATGAGCATTTTGATCAGAAATTAGATTTATTTTTGAGAATCATATATATGTTAAGTATATTAAATGAAAATCAACTAATACTAATATTTACTGGCACTGAAAGATAACTAAGCTTATACTATATAATATATAGTAAATATTGTATTATTTTGATCCTTAGTATAATAAAACTATATAGCTCGTAATCCTTACTTTCAATGTAGATAAAAACATACAAATGTCTATACTAGCAGTGTTTTGAAACGTTTCTAACCAGATTGATGAATGTGCTTTCACTGATGAAACCATTTATCTAAAACTCAAAAAGTATTTAAGCAAGCAAAAGAAAAAAAAATATTTGAAAAGACTTACGTATTATAGGGTGTCTTGCCATCTCCAAATTGAAAGGTTGTGGTGGTTGAACCAATTTGGATAGAACTTGAGGATGAACACGTAAGAGTTTCCACTGCTGTAAAAAGTTCATCGAGTTGAAAATGGGACGAATAAACAAAATTGTTTTATATTAATTATAATCTCGAAAACTAATACATTTGGGGAAGGATTTAAAGTCTAATGGAACCCCCTGACAAATAATACGATGGTAAACTATAGTTAACTATATTGATAACCTTGGCACAATAGAATCTTTGACACTTTGATTTAATATTAATAGTGATAACTTTGACTGTTTGATCTGCTATAATTATCATTTTGAAAACTTTTATTCACTGAAGAGATAACTTTGAAACATTGATTTACGATAGTTATCATCTGACATGTTACGGTAGCTCAGTCGGTAAAGCGCTCGCTCCGTGATCGGAAGGTCTTGTGTTCGAATCACGGCCGGGACTGACCTAAGTCGATAAAAATAGGTAGCAACTGTTCCTTCGCCAAGCGCTCGGCACTTTGAAGTGAAACTTGCGTGTCCTTCGGATGAGACCTTAAAAACCGAGGCCCCGATTCACGACACTGGTCAATGGCCCTAAGCGCCGAGTAAAGGTCTAAATTTGAAGCTTTTCACCGGTATCTGATGACGTCTCTATATGAGTGAAAAATTCTCGAACGGGGACGTAAAACAACATACAATTAAAGTCAATCAATTATTCTGACATACTTTATATTACTCTGTATAAAGTGATATCTCTTCACATGAAATATACTGAGATAACGAACAGTATTCAAGCTCAGAAGTCCATTAAGCAATACAAAATAGGAGCAGAGCAAGCACGGACCTCCAAAACATCAGAGGTGGGATCAGGTGCCATTGAGGAGTGAGCATCCCCTGCCGACCGGTCACGCCCGCTGTGTACTCCTTGTCATGATCGAGAAATAATGGAAAAATCCGTCGACAATTCAGTGTGTAAATAATACCTAAGAATTATTATGTAAAACGTCAGTCAGCATTTGACTCAATGATAAATTGTATATGCTGACAAGGTCATTGTATCGATCATAGAATTTACGAAATGATGACTTTAAACGAGACTGCTGATATTCTTGTTTCATCAACTTGTTTGTCAATAATTTACCTCGTTTAAGAAATTGTACATAGTAGAGCATGCTCTTGAGTGTCAAATCAACTGAGAGATCACATCTGAATTGATTTACTGAATGAGATTTGTATTGATACTTTCTAATGTGTCATACTAAAAAGATATAACATCGTTCGGACTTCCATTTACTCTAAAATTCATACTACAAAATAGGAATTGAAATGAGATGGTAACATTTTTAATCCTTTCAGAAATATAAAGGCATATTATCATTTTCATTCATTGACAATTACTAAGTTCAAAAAGTATCAATTATACCTCGTAATGTTTTGTCAATGGCTGTGTATTCATACATAATAACATAAACTAGATATTGAATCGTTTGAAGAAATAGAGTCAATTACTTTGAAATGTAATATATTAAATTACAATTACCTTGGAATTTTTATCATTACAATTCCCATTACCATTACTCTCATTCACAAAAGTAATAAATTAAAGTACAATTACTATGTTAAAGTAATGAATTACATAACACATCACATTTTATAATAAAAAACAAATTTTATGACCACTCAATTTTATCTATAAATTAACTTTCTCACACTTTGTGCTCGGTTAATATACTTTCCCTCAGGTCTATAAGTCTGAGTGGTATTTGGATTTTAAACATTTCTAATACGAGGGAAGTTATTGAAAAAAAGTTGATGAAACAAGAATATCAGCTGTCTCGTTTAAAATTGTCATTTCGTAAGTTCTACGGTCGATACAATGACCTTGTCAGTAAATACAATTTATCATGAAGTCAAATGCTGACTGACGATTTTCATACTAATTGTTAGGCCATTATTTTCACATTGAATTGTAGACGGATTTTTCAGTTATTACCCGATTATGACAAGGAGCAAACAGCGGGTTTGACCGGTCGGCAGGGGATGCTCACTCTTCCATGGCACCTGATCCCACCTCTGATGTTTTAGAGGTCCGTGTTTGCTCTGCTCCGAAATTTGTATTGTTTAATGGACTTTTGAGCTTGAATATTGTTCGTTATCTCCATATATTTCATCCATTATCATATTCATGTAGTTTACCAATCAGCAGTTGACAAATAAAGTGGATCAAAACACTTTCAATGTTGTAGTTTTCAAATTGTTCAGTCTCTGATGTTAGTTCCTCTGTTTTTTTTTTTTTTTTTTTTTTTTTTTTTTTTTTTTTTTTTTTTTTTTGTTAAATAAATGATAAAATTTCATATTATACGTCTTATATAAAGTGATCATTTTTTATTAACTGATAATGCTATAAATGTAAAACAAATATGTATTAATAATTTAATGAATTAATTAGCACTTGTAATTAGCTGAGCAGGCATAATCAATGAAACTATAAATTTCAAACAACCAAAGGTGAAAATAACCAGTACATAGATATAGGGTTTGAATTTTGAGGTGACACCTAAGCTACCAAAAATGAATGATGGACAATATATCAGTGTTTATATTTAGCCTTATTTTTCCTTTGTGTCTTCAAGTAGATCATACTGATCTTGTATCATGCTTACCAAGTCCATTTCCCAGAATGAAATTTGTGAAAAGGAAAAAAAAGTTGAAAAATATAGTTCATATTTACCTATACATATATTAATTTCATTTGTTTTGTGGCTTTCTTTGAAACCCAATGATTTCTTTTAATTTTTTTTCTGGCTATCTTCAATTGATTTTATAGCTGTCTTGTCAAGAACAATTATTAAGTATGTCTATCAATCACCATCTAATAAACATTTTTTTTCAAAAAAGGTAAGATATGAGATTTTAATCTGAAGACTTTAACATTATAAAAAATAACCTCTCAGTGACTATCATTTGTTTCAGATTCAATAATAAAGAGGAATTAAAAGACAAAATGAAATTGAATGTAATTGAAAAGTAATGGTCATTACTGAATTTTTTAAAGTAATGCATATGTTTAAAGATAATGAAATGTTGATAAATAGATATTACTTTTAATTTAAACAATATTTTATTCACTGATCTAAAAGTGAATAGGATTGGGCAGCAGGCTCAGCCTATCTTAGCCCGATCCCTAAATCACTTTTGCATCAATATGTGGGCAAAATACCTGCAAATGATCTATGAAGTGTTCCATCTATTCATCTTAGCCTATTAAATGTTATGAATGCTTGATTTGATCACGAATGAAGTAATAGCTGTACATTTCAATTTATTTTATTCTAGATCAAAGGGCAGATTACTCTTTCTGCATAAAAATTCAGAACTCTTTATTTGTAGAGCATAGAGGGCTCCTGAAAATACAAGAAGAGATCGCAAAAGAAGGAAGCTTCAAACACTAAATATCAGGAGCGAGATAAAGAGGTAAAACATACTAAATACAAGAAAAAGGGTTTTTTTTTTTTATTTTAAAGAGCTTGATATCGAAACTGAGCTGAAAAGTCATTGAGTAGACCTGCGGACGGTATATAACCTCACAAAAATCCTGAGCAGGAAAAGATTTAAAAAAAAAACAGACTGATAAAAGCTAATAATAGAAAGAAAAATGTTGCTAAAGTTAGAGGAATATCTACGAAATAGAAAGAAAAAACTTCAAAGAAGTACTAGATAGAGCAAACAGCAAAGGAACAAATAAAAGATGACCTAGAAAAGGACCTGAATAAAAAGGGATGGAAGGAAAAGAAGACCGTAAAACCAGCTACTAGTCAAAGGTATAAAATCATTTTAATATGGAAAAACAGTAGGAATTGATAAAATTCTACCAGGTATTGGGAGCTCTAGGACAAAAACTGGTAAAATATGTATAGAATTTTGCATAAAACATGAAAAGCCATAAGTCGCGGAAGAGAGAATTGTTTATCTAACTACATATACCAAAAAATGGAAATCTTAATTTCTGCAATAGAATGAGGTGCACTGCATTGCATATGTAGCTAGGAAGATTCTTATATGTTACTTTGTATAGAAAAGGAGTTAATAGACAAAATATTGAGAGACAAACCAGCCGGAATTAGATGAATCAGTATCTGCACGGACCAAAAGATTACAATATTCATTATCATAGTATGGAGTGACAATAATCATTTTACATAAACTCCAACAATATTCAAAAATCCTTTATTTCATCTAAAGAGGATATTTACGATTGTCATCATGATTGGGACACTGCATGACGTCTAAAGAACAAATTATTCAAAAACAGCTCATAGATGTACATGAAGAATCATCTGCTGTACAAAAAGGGGTTAAATGAGTTGGCCTCCAATTACTTACACTATTCCTGATAGCTAAAGGCCAGGTAATTAACCAGTCCTTTGATAAAAGAGGAAAAGGAATTCATTGTCCCTTTCTTAAAAATTAGACGAAGTAGACATCGCAGTCTAAAAGATAAGAGAGACAAGACAAAACAGATAAAACAGGGATAAAGATGAGACTTAAAATCTATACCAAGAAAATAAAATTAGACACGAAACAAAAATGTCTGTTTCAATTTTTTGGGTATACAATAACTGAATGCTACAAAATAAATCCCCTCAAACATTACAAATTATGGAGCCATAATCAAAATACAATTTGGACTCTTAGGACCATAGCAAAAAGTGTTAAAAATGGCCTAATAGTTTTTTTAAATGACCTGCTCTACTCCTATACATCTCGAAGAGAAAACTGAATGATCAGTTAAGGAAGAGTATGAAGCCCTCAACCAAAAATTATGTTTTTCATGCTATCCAGGGCAGGGGTTCTTCATAATGGTCATATAGTGAAAATGTACTTTATTGTAGAAAATTTTCTTTACTCCTGCATATCTTCAAAGGAAAAAGATATAGTTCGCTATCAGTTTTTCATGACATCAAAAGACACGGGTCCTTACTCTGGAGAAAAAGTAGATTAAAATGGTAATATATTGAAATGTTCATCTTCAAGGAAAACTGAATGCTTGGTTATGAAGAGAATAAAGCTCTCAGCCAAAATTGAAAATTGTGTTTTTCATGACCCCCATTTTTTAAAAAAATAAAGTTACAGACGAAAATGAACAACAGACCAAATAGCAATATCTGATAAATTTAAATTCAAACGATTATAATCTTATTAACAGCAGTGTCTTTATGATGATTTTAATATTTTTAGTATTGTTTAAAATTATATTAATCTTAAAAATCCTACTATTGTTTGCTCCAACTTCTGATGTCGTATATTTACTAAGACGTTATAATACCGGCTTGGTATTTTTATGGTGTGGTCATAATTTAGAAAATTCAATTGAGTCGAAAGCGCGATGGGTTAGAATTACCATTTACTGATTAGAACTTGAACAAGATATATACATGTATCGTTAAATATTTTCAAAACCATGAATGCTAAATCATAGAGTTGAAATCAATCTTTTAATAAATATGATGTTACAAAGATAAATTTGAAAGAAACATAATGTTATTTAGTCACATGTTTTTAGAATAGCTGATTAACTATTAATATTTTGCTACACGTTACAGAGACAAAAATGTTTATATCGTAACAATCTGCAACTAAGAATAATTATATTTTGTTAAGTGATAAGAGGCCATAAGGGACGGGATGCTTAATCTCTGATACTTTATATTTCTTTTTGAGAGAAAAATCAGGGAAATCTGTGTGCATTTAAATTCCCGCGAGTAGACACATTAAAGGACTCTGTACCATGTATCATTATTTGAAACAATGTGATATACAATACATGTGCATATATATAGAAATGCATGGATCTTTTTTATCATACGAAATCATAACTTGTTGCAGATAATCAATTAACTTCAGTAACATTTTTGTTTTAAATCGCACAGAAACCATGACAAAGAAATAGAACTTAAACTGAAAGTGGCATTGGGACCTAATATGTCCGATTCTAATTTCGAGTGAGATAATTAAGACCATTACATTTTCGACATTACGAAATGAATTAAACATATATTAAATAGTTGTTTCTCGTAAAAAATTAACTTCCGTATCATATGTTACGTAATAAGAGGGGTATAGGGGGTCAGAAAGTTAAATCTTTGACGGTTTATACCTCTAAAAGGAACATATTTTGAACATTGTAAGATTTATTGAACAAAAGATGTTTAGAATGATGCTCTAAACAAAATTGAATGTAATTAATTTTCGCCAAAGGGAACAATGAAATTTTGAAGGGGTAGAACTTAAATATTTATTTTCTACATATCTCAGAATAGGAAAGGAATCTCTGAACAGATGTTGAACAAGAATTGTTTAAAATCATTACTGTTTTCATATTATATAAAGAAAATGTGGTTGACCCTTTAAATCAAGGGTTTCAAGGAGTCGAAAGTCTGCAATCTTTAGCTCCTTGACTCTCAATATTTTGTAACAATTACTTAGGGATAAATGTTGACCTAACCGATGATGATACATTTATTTTGATTTTTAGGGGGCAGAATGCTTAATCTCTTTTTCTTAATATATATCTCAAATGTAAAATATTTTGGAATGCATATTGAACAAAAGATGTTCATAATAATGTTCTAAGAAAATGGAATAAAATCAGAGGAAAAGCACATTCTTTAAATAAAATATATTAATGTTCATCATCCCTCTGCTCACTCGTATAAAATCCTTTCTTAGCGTTTAACATCAATAATAATAATAATAATAATTTATTTGCTTGGTGACTTGTGTAATACATCATGAAATAGTTCATATTAAATATAGAAAAGACAAGTACTTTACACCCGGCCCTTTGGACCTGTAAGCCACCTGTATTTAAATCTTACATTTTCCCTCACGGACTAATTATGTATGTACAATTGTACATCGTGTAAATCGTTAACATTTATTTTGCTCCTGAGAACGATTGTAATGACTTTAAATACAATATACATAGCAGCTGATTATATATAACATGAACAAGAATGTTTTGATATCTAAAGAAAATCATCCGAGTAACCGGTTACCAAGTAGTGCTGTCAAATCGGAGGATTTTTAGTAACCGGTTACTCGCTTACTTTATCGATCGAGTAACCGGTTAATCGGATGTTTTCGATGCATGTAGCGGTATGTTTATCTTGTACTGCGGACTAGCACAGGTAATTATAATTAAATCAAACCTTCAAAACATGTAATTCCCTTTGCAATCATAGCCATCAATTAGTTAAACAAATCGATCGCATTTGTAAAACGCTAGATCTTACTAAACTACACTAACATTAAATAACGGTAAATAAAATGGTAGCATTATGAACAAAAAAACATTATCGACGATTAACCGGGTATTCGTTGACAACACTACTTTCAAGATACCTCAAATTATGACATAAATGACAAGTTCTGTTGACATTTTATAAAGGAATGATAGTCATTTATGCCGGTTAGAGTTGTCTCTATCATCAGAATATCATTGAACCTTAATGAATATCTCAATCAAAATCATAACACATTTCATCTAAAATCGGACGGAAGACCTCCCTGTTCGCAACAAGATCTCATTCAGTTATAATAAATAATTTTATTATCATCATCATTGTTCATTTTCTTCACATGGCCTTCTGGGAAAGAGAGTGACTACAATATGAAATATTTGTTTTACATACTTGTGTAGTTATAGGTTTAGCCACAATACGGGATAAGACTTTTAAATGGGAATATATAAGAAAATACCTTCTTCACAAAACTGATGTAGTTTTTTCAGCTTAAGGTATGTCACTCGTGAAATTAGTTATATCAAGGATTTTTTGAGAAGTATATTTTAAATAAGTACTCATATAGCATGACTCAAAATCACAAAGAAAATGGGGGGTCAGTGTGCATCCTACCGAACTAGGGTATAATTAAGTTGACCTTTTTGCACTTAAATTGTAACTCTTTGGTCAATCACTTTAATCTTTATCATATTTTATCAGATGTAATATTGGCAATAAATATAATCTTATTTTACGTAAAATAGTTTAAATGATATTTATCATTGAACAAATCATGCAAATTAATGCGCATAAATTATTGTGTGACCTTTTTGCACTAAAAAAGTATCATATCTGGGGTATAAAATATCTAAATAGGCAATAAAATATTTTCTTGTATCAAACTTTTTATGACTTAAGTGCTGATCGGTTGGAAGTATCTTGTTGTTTAAAATTATGAAAGAAAAAGTTGGGGTCAGTGATGTAAATTTTGAGATATTGGTCAAAATTTGCGATTTTCAGGCAAAAAACGGTGTAAATTTTATTTTGACTTCTTTAATATATCTTTATTTCTTGGCGAAGTCTGTTGAGTGAATGTATAAAATTTATTCTAAAAATATAAATTGAGACCTATATTTAATATTCCTAGCATATCATAAAGGAAAATTTTCTCTAAGTAAAAATATGTGGGGCTATAGTTCCAAGACATTAGATTTAACAAATGTGGAGATTTGAAGAATTTTCTTCTAAATATCCTTCCACCACAAGAAATAGTCCCTCATAAATCTTGCTTCTTTATGAATTTCTGAGCAGTTTTTTCATTGAATGTTGAGTAATTTGCATTGTTTAATTTAAATATGTTACAAAAATTGAATTGTAATAAACAGTTTTGAAGCTAAGGGTTCTGACTGAACTTTTCTAAAAAGCTGACGAGTGACATACCTTAAAAGAGAATATTAAAGTTTAAAACTCTCTTTACCTCCTTTGCTCAGTTTCCATGCATTCAACAGGCTGGTGAAGATAAAAATGGTGCAGGGTCTAGTCGTCATCGAGTACTAGTGTTCTAATTTATAAATAAAAAGAAGAACTCTGTCGTATTAACTAAGAATAAGATAAAATGTAAAAATTTTGTTTAATATATAATTATATTGTCAGAAATTGTAAACGAAAAAAAAACAACTGAAAACTACTGAGCTGGTTAGATTGGAGTACCAAACATTTGCAAACTGGTTGGTTATCATTACCTCTCTCTCTCTCTCTCTCTCTCTCTCTCTCTCTCTCTCTCTCAATATTTCATAAACTTTTGTTGTTTTATGTTTCTTATAAATTTTGTTAGCACAGCCTATATATGTTAATTTTATCGCATTAGTCCGCGACTTTTTGAAAACCTCTCGTACACACCCACACCCACCCTCACACCCTCACACACACCCTCACACCCACCCTCTCACACACACACACACACACACACCCTCACACACATACACACACACACACACACACACACACACACACACACACACACACACACACACATATATATATATATATATATATATATATATATATATATATATATATATATATATATATATATATATATATATATATATATATATATATATATATATATAAGTTTACTAAAAATTTTATTGTAATCAAAAAGTGTCCTCCATCAGTGATAGCGAGATGAGAAACTTAATACTTTAAACGAAGTTATCATCGACAATTGCAGGGTAATAAGGAAAATTCAGAACCTTACATGCTTTTCAATAACGATAGAAGTATGAACTTGTTCCAATTTAAGTATAAACATTTATTTAAAGATGAATTTATAAATATATGCATGTAAATATTATACCGCTGATAAACGGGCTACAGTGTAGGTATACATGGTGCAATGACGTTGGTAAGAAAATAAAAATTTTAAATCTCGAAAAAACTTGCTGATTTATTGCACAGCTTGTCAGTTTTGATAACATTAACTAGTATATGATTATAGCAGAAAGGATAATTATTTAGAAAATTAAGATCCTGTCACCTTTTCATACTATAGGTATATATTATTATCAATTACCTCCCTTTTGTTTCAATGACGATTCTAGTCGCTCAAGTATTTACACTATGATTTAATTTAAGATATTTAAATAGATTAAATTAACAAAGTTCTGTAATTTTACATTTGTGAATAAGTTAATACGTGTGTTTAGATGACAAATTATATAAATATATCGTGCAAAGGAGTTTCTTCGTCTTCGCTCGTCTCCCTCGCCATCATCACTGTTAACAGGTTAATTTACCATGTTTACATATATTTTTCGTATTTTTTCTTGCTAACAGTTCAAAAAAAGGATGAATATTCAACTTCATACTGATAAAATCAGTGATCTGGTCGTTCATAACGCAGAAAATTTAGTTTGCATCGCGTACATTTTAGTAAGATTAACGTAAACAGCAGATCAGCCATTGTCGCATATGACGTAACGTAGTCACGTGATCGCCATCTAATTAACTTGTATTTTTAACTGAAGGGTTTTTATTTTAATCAATAGTGTTTAATTACCGCGTTATCTCCACAATAAAAACAGGATAATTATACACTATGATCATGAGGGACATAATATGCTCTTAATTTCAAGTAATTGAAAAACACGAGACAATTAAGTCCTTTAAGAGTTGTTGTAAAATGAGCTTTATGAATAAACATTAAATTTCATTACAACGTGTATTGGTAACGATCCTCTATTAAAACTCATGTTCAAACTAGAAATATGTCCATAGGACATGAATACCCCGCCGAGGGTATAATAGTAATGCAACATTTTAACACAAATTGAGAAAAGTGAGGTCAAGGTCGAAGGAAAGGTCAAGGTCAAAAACTGTTGATGCAGTTGAAAAGGTTACATCAGTATGTATTAGCATATGAAGTTTGATAAAAAATATTATGAATGGTTTCTTTAAAACTGAGCTAAACACTAATTTAAGAAAAGTGAGGTCAAGAAAAGGAAAGGTCAAGGTAAAAAATATTGATGCAGTTGAATAGCTCTCATCAGTATGTATCAGCATATGAAGTCTGACACTAATTTAAGAAAAGTGAGGTCAAGGTCAAAGGAAAGTTCAAGGTAAAAAATATTGATGCACTTGAAAAGCTCTTTTCAGTATGTATCAGCATATGATGTTTGTTAAGAATATCTTGAATTGTTTCATTAAAACTGAGCTAAACACTAACTTAAGAAAAGTGAGATCAAGGTCAAAAGAAAGGTCAAGGTCAAAAAATGTTGATGCAGTTGAATAGCTTACATCAGTATGTATCAACATATGAAGTTTGATTACACTTTTTTGAATGATATCTTTAAAACTGAGCTAAACACTAATTTTAAAAAAAGTTAGGTCAAGGTCAAAAGAAAGGTCAAGGTCAAATATTGTTGATGCAGTTGAATACCTTACATCAGTATGTATCAACATATGAAGTTTGATTACACTATCTTGAATGGTATCTTAAAAACTGAGCTAAACACTTATTTAAGAAAAGTGAGGTCAAGGTCAAAGAAAAGGTCAAGGTAAAAAAAATGTTGATGCAGTTGCATAGCTCTCATCAATATCTATCAGCATATGAAGTTTGATAAAAATATCTTGGATAGTTTCTTTGAAACTGAGCTTTGAACAGAGCTAAACGCAAAGTGTGACGGAAGGACAGACGGAAGGACAGAAGGACGGAAGACGGACATGACAAACACTATATGCCCCAGCCATATTCATGGCGGGGCATAATAAGTGTATATCACTTCCATTCTCAATGACCATGTAGTGTATGACGTAGTGTAGGATAGCGCCGCGAGAATTCCATCGGCATCGAAAGCAAGTTTTTGACTTGCCTAGATAGCCGTGCAGTCTAACGCGTTGTTCCTGTACTGCTAGGAGACAGATACTGTAGGTCGAGGGTTCAACCCCGGGCTGGGGCGAAAGTGGGTATCCTTATAAAAGTGAATTTCTTCGCGCTTTCTGTATTAATATTTCTTCACTAAGGGCAGTTATGTTAGTTTAAGAGTTTATGAATATATATACTTGTATCTTCCTTAAAGCTATCGCGCAAGACTATAAAGCGTTATGCGTATTACATGCGATACGGTGTCGGCACTATTTCTCTTCTCTACTAATATCTCAATTCCATATATAAGACGTTTGGTCATCGTCACGGGCTGATACACACTGACCTAAAAGGCCTAGTGTATACATTGATAGGTATGTCAAACCTGTACTGTCTATGGGGATTTCTATTTCATTCAAGTAATACAAAATGTAGCACTAATCGTAAATCAGAAATGAGTAAAAATAATAATTAGTAAAAAAAAATAAATAAAATCAGGATTGAGTAAATAATGTTTTGACACATACTAATAACTTACACGTTATTACAATCGAACTGCAGTGAGAGACACACATCGAACACTACGAAAGTGGACAATCTGTGGAGACAGTACAAGTTTGATGGATCAAACGGTAAGTAGAAATAAACATAAAAACGATTAGAATAAAGTATCCAAATTCTTTTACGAAATACATCCAGAGCACATTCACGCCCTTCGAATTCCGACATGTTGACAAGTCACTTGACAATCCAGTTTTGTTAAAAATAGATAACATAATTATTTCCATTTTCATGCGCATGCCTCTCAAAAGGATCGGTTATTATTTTTTTATTCAATGAATATATTCAATAATTCAAATACATCCTCCTGCTAATTATTTAAAGGTTTTGCAAGAAGTATTTAAAACAAAGAGAAAATGGTCTGTCTGTCTTTTATGTTCTACACATTTTAACTAGTCTGTATGATATTCTGCAGAACTCCGGGGGGGGGGGGGGGGGCAGAATTATATATATAACATGAATGTGAGGGTGCATGTTTTCAGATGAATTCTTGCCTTTCTTTCATTCTTCAATGGGGTTAATAGGCAAAATGTAAGCCGGTATATTTGAGGAAATTTCACTTATATATATATATATATATATATATATATATATATATATATATATATATATATATATATATATATATATATATATATATATATATATATATATATATATATATAAGCGTACAATTTAAACGTACAAAAATCAGATGTCGAAATAAAGTATAAGCTTGGACACCTGAATTTGTGTAGAATTTCAATCACTTTTATTTATAAAGGTTTCTGGGAACATGATGGAATCTGAGGAAGAGACTTCAGATACAGAGGTGATAATTTTTATTTTTTTATTTTTATTATTTTTTTTTTATGGTCTGCCCTCTGAAAAAGGATCTCTGTCAGAGTTTCAATTTCATTTAAAAAAAAAAAGAAGGCCACCAACCCTGAACCCCTTTGAAAAGATGTAAACTGATATAACTTTGTAGTCATTGTGTGTAGAAAAAAAAAGAAACAAACAAACAAAAATCATCCTGCATCTGATTGATTACAGTGTATGAATTCATCTATGATTTTTTTTTAAAAATCAATTTCTACAAAAAAGTAGCTTCTGTACTATCATTATTATATGAAGCGGGAAAATGGATTAAATACTTTTTGGAACAGTCCATGCACTTTATGGCTTATAAAGAATTTGTGTGAAATAAAAATATTCATATGTATGCATGAAGTCATTTTTTAAGGAAATAAAGGTTCAATATCTCTCAAATTATATTCTTTCATCGTTAATAACTCTATTATTCTCAATAAAAATATGCATGTAGGAATGTGAAAGTACAGTGGAAAAATTATTACGAGAAATATTTGGTGACGATGATGCAAACGAGACCATGGATCCAGAAGATGTAGATACAGAGGGAGAAAACGACGCAGATGAAGCTATGTGGCACAAGTATGAGCCCCCCCCCTCTCTCTCTCTCTCTCTCTCTCTGCGCCACATAATCAAAAGCGCTTATAAAACCTTTATCTATATTTATATACGCTACATTACTCATTTATGTTTGAAGGAGAAACGAGCAAGACGAGGAAATCCATCTTGTAAAGGACAGGAGGTTTATCGTCGGCGAAAGGAAAATTCTCTACCTTATAGAAAGATCAACGTGTTCAGAGTGTGGAGAGCGCATTGATACATGTAATTCTACCATATAGGAGGGGGAGAAGATTGCTGCTGGTATAAAATACCAGTACCTCTGCGTTGTATGTATACAAAAAAGAAAAAAAAATCCAGGTTTCCAATCATCTTTGTGTGATATTTCCATTGATCAAAACATTTATATACGAGAGAAGTTTGAAAGGTACATAAAGCATTTACGATGAAACTACTTTAACCATCACGTGTATTCTTGGTAATTCATCCCCGTTGATATTTACATTTTGGAAAAACATGTAAATCATTCTTTCTACCAAATGTGACTGGTGTTAATCTCGATGTTGAAAGTTAGTTTTGTTTTCATTTTATAGAAATGACCTCTAAATAACATTTGACAAGTCTTTTGGACATAATTTGCAGACAAATTGGCGTTTTTCCATGTTACACAGGTGTATTGCATAAATACCTAACAGTATATGTGCATTTTTTATTTTTGTCTAAGATTCTATTCTAAAGTAAATACAAGTAATTTATTCGTTTAAAAAAACGTTATGAAAAATAACACTACATGGATATAAAGCACTTTTTATATTACTGCAAATGTATAATATTATATTTTACTACCTTAAATATTACGTTGAAAAATGTTAGTCATTTAACATTTTTTTTTTTTTGATAAAAAAAGAAATAAAAGTGGGCGTTTCATTTAAAATTCTTGGGTGATTTGTCAGACAACAAAAACGAAGTACATAGCAGTAATTCAGTTCAGCTAAGGAACGTCCTCCTCTGTGTAAGGAGCACCTGATATGTAAGTGATATTGATAGAAGTAAAATAAGAAGTGGAAAAGATTAAAAAAGGATATAACCTGATGTCACCTATTCAATGTACAATATCTGCGCAAGGCATGTTTGTTCAAATTTAAAAGTTTTACGAGCTAAAATAATGCAGGGCAATAATTAATATTATCCCTAGGTATATTAATATGACTTGTATTTCGCGGAATACACTAAACCTTCCCTTTCTGTATATGAACCCTCTTTTCGACGAAGTCTTCATTGTCACTGATCTCTTAGTATCCGTTGAGGTAGAAAAAGATCACAACTGCATCCAGAAATACAGTGACTATGTAACTGGAGCCGTGACACGCACACACAAACGTTCTGGTCTCGGCAGTAAGAATTCAGTCGTAACTGATACACAAGTTATCATGTTGAAGAGACATACCTTTTAAACTATATTTAAATCGACTGTAAACATGTAGCAATTTTGAAAATTGCTGAATATTAGAGTTGATTAAATTATATAAAAGCATCCTTCCTTGTTGAGAATTGGAGCAACAAAGCAACATGGCTGACGGAAAACATGTTTTAATCTAATTGCTATTTATTGTTTCGGAAGTTAGCTGATTAAGTTTTCGGTAATGATATAAAAATATTTTCGGTATTGATAACAAATATTTTGGGTGATGCAATATCGATTTTCAGTAATACAACACTCTGTCTGATCATGAGCTAACCCAGTTGTTAAATGGCAATAATTCTATATTTAACTTTTTAATTGATCAATGAAATGTTGAAACAGTATTACTTACAGATTTTGGAACCTTCAGATCATGAGATCAATGTACAGGTCCGAATGAATGTTTTCTGTCTGTATCAGTTGCCTTTCTGTATTAAAATTCCAGTGGGTTTACACGTAAGAAATGGCAGAAGAGTAAATATTTACCACGAAAACATTTTCTTGGGCATTGATGCCTTTGACAAAAACTTAAGCGTCCTCCACAGACCGTGCCTTGTGACGTAAAATACTTTTACTTCCGGTTTTGTGTAGTTTTAATTCGTGTACTGACAATTTGCCTGACACCACCTGTGAGAGAACTCTTTAAAGATGAAGGTTAGTACATGTATGCAGAAAATTGAGAGCGACATCCTAGCTGATCATAAACAATTAATGAACACATGAGACTATCAAGGTGTGACCGAACGAAAAAGGTGTCGATTTTCTCAATAAAAGATCGGTAGACGTTTGAGTTTTTTTTAGCATAATAATACATAACTATGAATAACAGGCATATCTGTGAGGAACATTTTATCTTTTTTATACTTTTAGGCTAATCAATTCATTGCAATTTCGTTAACAAAGTCTTTTGTATAAGTTATTATTTTGCACGCTTACCCATCTCATTGTGTGTTTATAAATATTGATAAATAGTGTTCATTGCTAGTTTTGCTCATTTATATCTGTCCAGTTCAGTCTCAATAAAGTAACTTGCAATTGAGTATGATGACGTATATGGAGACTTACCAAAGATTTGTGTCCTGGATAATGGGAAAGATAACTCGAAAAAGGAAATTTGATACCAAGGATTTTGAAAATAATTTTTCTACATCAATAAATTTGATTTTTATTCAATTTCTCGTAATTTAATTCAGTAGTACATCTCCTATTTTATCAGAAGTCCTAATTGTTCGCCCATGTATTTTAGAGAAAATAAGTCATGATAATGAGATATAATATTTATTTTTATTAACTTTTATTAATTCATTTTAAAAAATATATTGACGGATAAAATTCAAATTTTTGGTTGTTTTGTGAGTTTAAAGATATATGCCAGAAAAAAACAAAATTTGTTGTGCTACTTACCAAAACTCGATTGGAAAAATATCTTAAAATTTATGAAATTAATTTTTTTTTAAATCAGTATATATTATATTTTAATTCCTGGCCAGTTTTTAAAGGTCGATTTGCTTGTTAAAAGTAATGCTCAGTAATGTGAGAACATAAGCTGCGGGTATATTGAGGACCCTTAAGTCAAAAACTGGAACATCTATTTTTAATAGGAGGGTCGTTCAATAAGTAATGCAACATGATATCTGAAATATTTTTGCTCACGTGTTTCATACCAATTGTAAGACCCTTTGTTTATATATTGAATTTGACTAGGGAATGTTCCGTCTACCAGATGAATACATTGGGCTTACGGCGGATGAGACAGGTCAACAAGGTATGCTTACTCCTCCTAGACACCTCATCCAACCTCTGGAATTTCCAGGGTTCCGTATGTTATGCCCTTATCATTGATTTGAATTTTCACTGATCTGATTTTTTTTTTTAGATCACTGTTCGTTATCTTCACCTTTTTTCTTCACCAAGCACTCGACACTTTGAAGTGTAAGTCGCGGGTCAATCGAATGTTAAAAACAGAGGCCCCGTGTCACAGCTGACGTTGGCACGCTAAAACTCTCATTGTTCAATGCCCATGAGTGCCAAGTAAAGGCCTAAGTTACAAGTATCAGATGACGTCTCAAATGAATAGAATAATCTTGCACGTAGAACAATCAATCATGACGTTATAAAAGCGTACACTGTTATTTCATTTATTACGTCACAATAGCCTATGAAATGCTCACTAACATGTTTTGAAACATTTTTGTGACGTCATCTTTTAATTAACTTGAGCTCTGTTGACGAAAGAGCTTGCGACAAAGTATAAAAATCTGCATAGTTTGAAAAAATATTACCAACTTAATAGTTTTGTTAGATTATACTCATATAAAATCATTTAACTAAATTCTTCTAAATCAAATAAAAATCATTGTTATTTAACAAAGGGCGATGCAGATAAATACATAGAAATGAAAAGGTTTGATGAATCAAACAATTTAATATGAGCAATGCAGGATATTATTAGCGTAATTCTAAAGGACTTTAACACAGGTTTGATGTTAATATTTTCTCAAATTTTCTGTTGCTTGAGCATTTCAAGCGGAAATATAATAAAAGCGTGTTCAGAAACTTTTTTTTATCTAGAAGTTCTGAAACATTGTTTCACGTTAAATCCAACTTTATCCGACTTAATCCATCCCACTAACCAAATTTCAACTGATTTTGGGATCCAAGTTTGTATTTTTGGATAATAATTTAAAGTTTTCTTTCGGAGAATAGTTGCTCGACTACTCCAGCGTTGTTTTGAGTGAGTTCTTACCGTTGTTTCTGAGGTGGAGTAAAATTCTATTAAGGCAAAGTCGAGAAACTATTTTAAATTCAAAAATATCAGAAAAAAATATCTTTATTTCACAGTAAAAAATTAAAGCTTAAAGGGTGGTTGGAGTAAAATCCTTGAAATCCTGCGGTTTTGCAAAATCGAGGAATTGTTTCTTGCAAACTCCAAAATATCAGAATATTTCCAGATTTCATAATAGAAAAAATTTCAAGCTGGGGTTTGCATTTTTGTTTTCTCTATTACTGACCTCGTCAAAAATATCTGAATCTTACAAGACATGTAAGACATCCCTTTTTAAATAAGGTTTCAGCAATAAAGATCAATATTAGCTCTCAGTTTTTTTTAAGAATAATTTTTGGTATTTTTTTAATAGAAAAATGATAAATTGTTTAACTTGCAAATAAGATGCTTAAAATTTGTGTTTATAAATGCATTATATAAATATGTATTAGAACATGTCAAAGAAGTCATATTCTACGTCTGAAAATCCAACTAATACTCATCGTTCACATTTTTAAGGCTGAAATTCTTCAAAATCACATTCCAATGAACCAAGGTAATTTCTATCTACCCCACATATACTGGATTCCAAAACTTCATACATATCCTTTCAAACAATGATATATCGTCGGGTTTAGCAAATGCTCTACCAAGCCCCTTCCTTTGCTTCTTATAAAAGTATCAACTGCTATAAAGGAAAAGACGTACTGTGCTATAGCATATTCTAGAAGAGGTATACATCAGATATGGATTCTTAAAAACTTAAAAGAACTTTTAGAAAATTTAAAATCAGAAGTCAATAACATCAAAAGGTACGACATTTCAACATACAACCATTCCTCGCGATAAAATAAAAAATTAGGCTTTTTGATATCATAGACATCTGCTTCTTCAATAAAACTCAGTCGGTAGAGCGCTCGCTCCGTGATCGGGAGGTCGTGAGTTCGAATCTCGGCCGCGACTGACCTAAGACGATAAAAAATGGGTAGCAACTGTTCCTTCGACGTACGCTATACAGCACTTGGCAGCGACAAAAATAAGTGTGTGCTTCTTCTAATGCAGGAGAGTAAGATACCAAAGAGATTTACAACAGTTGCACAGGTCAGTGCAGTATACAAACAAACACAAATATACGTAACTGCAATAAAATGTAAACAAAAGTAATGCAAGATAACCAGCACGAACACGGGTCGCCATTTATGCCGATACCCGTAACAATAAAGCAGTCAGGTGTAACGAATGCGAAGAGTATACCCTGGTGCTGATATCTTAGATAGCAATATCGAAAATGGCGTATGCCTTTAAGTCTACCTGACCAATATAAAGGGATCACGGTGGATGTGACCGGTCGCCAGGGGATGCTTAGGCGCTGATCCCACCTCTGGAATTCCAGGGGTCCGTGTTTTATTCCCCGTTCACAGATCTGTATTGTTTGTAGGGTTTTTTAAATTCGATTACTTCACCTTTTTCATTACATTATTCACTTCAATTCCTTTGTCATAAAAATAGGATCTTTCAAACAGTACAAATACCACGGAAATACAATGATATCTATGATGTAAAAAAAAATCAGTAATAATTATGATGCACATCACATCAATTGAATTTTTTTTTCATTGGAGAAGGATGGTCATAAATGCCTTTGAAATATATGCATTTATATAGGTTACAAACCAATGCAAGAAGAACTATCAGTTCTAAGTACATACATTGTATCCTTCAGCATAGAAACACTTTGGACCTAATGGAGTGTTGACATAGATGTGCTGGCAATACTGAAGAAAACATGGATCTAAGGGAGAAGTGACATTCATTACTAATTTACTTACTATAATTACTGGAGAAACTCACAGACCTAAACATTAAGAAAATAGGGAACTCGTTCTTTATGGTTACATGTATTTGTAAATGATTTATATGTAGGGTATAGGTAAGGTTATTTTAAAAGTCATTTTTATGCTTGCAGTGATGAATGATATAACGATCATCACAAATTTATCTTCCGAGCAGAAAACAGTCATAGTACTCAATATACATGTAAAAAATATAATATCGAAGTGTTATCAACTATACAATTAGTTTGAAAATTTGGAAGTGACATAGGTATTAGTTAAACTTTGGTTTCACCATCATAAATCGCTAAAATAAATGGATCGCCTACTTGTATTGACATACAAAATTTCTCCTGAATTGAAGTCAATACGACCTACTGTACATATATAATAACAGATCTGTTCTCTCCATCTAAAGAGGCTTTTTTCTATTCGACAACTCGGTTGGTTCTCAGGAAGAAAAGCAATTTAAAATACAAGATGGATACAGCTTAAAGTATAAAGTACAGCTTTTTGTTAGATATGGCATGTATAAGAGACATTTTAGATTGCAACCTTAAATTACCCCAACCCCCAAAATATTTCCTATATATCTTAATTATCTTTAAACAGTTAATGTTACTTTCAAGGACAGGCAGTCCAAATACCTAAGTATTTAATACGTCATAATCTTTTGTCATGACTAGCCCCCTGTCGTGAAAAAAATATTTAGTATTATTATATATTTGTAGATATATATTCATTCTGCCATAAACTTTAATTGTTAACTGTATAGATTTCCATTCCAGCAGATAAGAACAAAATTTTATTCCTAGGATCAGCTGCAGTGCTTGGGATTTATGTGTTGATTGGTGTCAACTCAAATGGGGTTGTGGTAAAATGATCTGATCCTGACGTTGGTAATTTTGTAATATAGTAGTCGGTGAAGCATTATTCCAGACCCCTGAGCGATCACCCTATCGTCAGCTGTGTACCTTTCAGATATTTATTTTTTATCGATGCATATTAAAGCTAAAAAATATATGTAGTTGTTTTACTATCACTAACAATAAA
This sequence comes from Saccostrea echinata, assembly GCF_033153115.1. NCBI lineage: Eukaryota > Metazoa > Mollusca > Bivalvia > Ostreida > Ostreidae > Saccostrea > Saccostrea echinata. Next base: position 1,387,172 of record NW_026889784.1, read on the forward strand.
AAGAATTTCGCTGAAATTTGTGTATCCTAAAATAAAAATAATTCTATTGGAATGGAATTATCAAACAAATTTAATTTTATGACGATCTGTAGCGATTGAAAACGAAACGCGTTTCTTTCAAGACTAATGATCTTGTTGATTATTTGAATCTATTATTATGAAAAAAGATAATTACATCCGACCTAACGACTTTATATTTTGCTTGAAATCACCACTTTTCCCCCAAAAATACTTTAAAATACTTTCCCTTAATCAAATGATTTATTTCTAAATACAAATTTAGGGTCATAATATGACACATTTCAATATTTACTTATATCTTTTTCTGTCTTACCTACTTATTTCTCAATTATTTCAATAACGTAAAATGACAATAATAACCAAATAAATAAATTATATTAATCACATTGTAGGCCTTTCGACTAATTTTTCAAGTTGCACACATCGTAAAAACATTTGATAGATAGGTTTAAAGGTACGTGAAATTCTCAGAGTAGAATCTTAACATACATCTAATTAAATGATTAAAAATTTTTAATTATTATCAATTGATTTGCACGATGTTGTGTTTTCAGGACAGGTAACTCAAGTGTGAAAAACGATCCACAAATTGCCGATTTATGAGTTATCGTTTATAGGAATGATATAAGCTGCTTCAATGGGTATTATTATGTACACAAAAAGGTTCCTTGTATTATTGTGTTTACAAAAGAGTTGACCAAAACAATGAGAATGTCTTCATTCTACCCGGAATAACGGGATCAAAATGAATAGGAAACGGACTACATTCGTGATTTATAACTCTCTATGACAGTTGTAATGAAGAAAAAAATATAATGTAATATTTTGGTGTGTGCATTGTTGTCCTTCTTCCATAAGGATATATATTTCTACAATTAAATGCAATAATTCATAATCTTATTCTTTTTACTAAGTAAAAAAGAAGAACGATAAAATTTTAATCAGGTTAAAATTAAGAAAGGGGTTTGATTTCACTTTATATTTTTATTAAAAATTTTTAATTATATATCATTGTACAGTGTCTCTAACAACATCATAAATACGTTTACCATTTGTACTGAATTTTTAAACAATAAGATTCCACTGGCAGTGAAGGGAGACTTGGAAAACATACTTAAAAACAATTAGCTACCTCGGACCAGTTGTAAACACCTTCTGGTAATGAGTTATCGTTCTTTTCGTCGAACCCTAGCGGCAGTTGAAAGACCTACACATTGACATCGAAATTCATGTAGCAAGTAAACATATGTACATGAACAAACATCTGAACGTAATGACCTTGTTAGCTATTTTACTAAATGATAACCAGTGAAAAGACAACGCAGATGACAACTTTTATCTCGAGAAAGGTGTGTATGATATGTTTTGCTATAGTAAAAATACAATGTACATCAAACGAAGTTTATTTGTCCATTACTGGCGGGTTTATTTATGTTAAAAGCTTTCGATGACGATCGCTTTCAGTTTGAATGAGGTTAATGTAAATCATTAGTAAATCTCTTCAGTTATAAATGTAAGGGGTGCGTGTACATTTAACATGCTGATCATGAAAGCTTACTTTAAAAATAACTATGAAAAGTAATTTCCATTTTTTCCATTTTAAAAAATTAGAATTCCATTATTCAAACCTTATTGTTGGAAATCTTGTAATTCTTTCCTCCTCCCTACCAAAACTCCGAACCTCTGTTACCAGACAGGGATTATAAAAGCTATATATAAATTCAAAAGTGTTTTTGCAGTTAGTTTCTTTCTGCATTAAAACATACATATGTAATAATGAATGTTATCAGAGAAGATGACAAGTTCAATGTCACGGTATTACACACAGATCTGGATTGAACTGAATTTATCTTTGTTAAATATGCTTCGGAGAACATATTGTAATCTGATCAAACTTAACCATGGGTGTTGAAAACAATAAACCATACTGAACTAAGCATCTTCAAAGATTTGATTTAAATCTAAATAATTTTTGTTTCAACAGAGTATGCAGAAAAAGATTCTTTTCTTTTTTTTAAATTTCAAACAACGATGATTTTTAGAAGTACAAATCAAGTCAATAGTTTGATTATTATTGATAACAGTAGGAATTTTTATTTAGACATTATAAAAACCCTTCTTTTGACGAAAAAATAACTTGCTGATGACCTCCTGTTCAGAAAAATTTCAGTCAAAAAGTACGATATAGTTTGGGCAGTATTTAGGTCATCTATAAAATCCAATATTGCAAGGGTATAACCTAGTAGAAAATCTAAGTTTAATTTAAAATTATTTTCAACACTCTTCGTACTTTGTGAAAGGTGCTGCGAACCTATATAGATTCTACCATTTAATTGCTAAAATTACATTTGTTAGACCGTATGTTGAATATTTTGCTTGTCAAGTACAGTAAGTATAGATATAATTAATTATTCATTTGCAAGATTTCATCAGGTTCGCAGCACTTTTCAAACTTCTTGAATGTATGTGTAAAAGCTTGTCATAATCCATTGAGGGTATGCCCTTGCAGTAAATCGATTTATGAAGACCCTTACGTATTTTACTAGAACAACAAAGCTTTTTGATAAACGTGATGACTTTAACTTTTCAATCGTCAACGTTCCTTACTTATGCAGCAATAAAGCCTCATCACCTACATATACATGTAGGGTTTATATCTCTGTTTTTTCGATAGGCAAGAGTTTGCACTATGTATGAACAATTTTTAAACCAGGTAAGTTACTTACAAACAAGTTGATGAAACAAGAATATCAACAGTCTTGTTTAAAGTTATAATTTCGTAAATTCTATGGTCGATATAATGACCTTGTCAGCAAATACCATCTATCGTTAAGTCAAATGCTGACTGACGTCTTTCATCTTTTATTGTTAGGCCATTACTTACCCACTGAATTGTCGACCGGCTTTCCCGTTATTTCCTGATTATGACAAGGATCACACAACGAGTGTTACCAGTCGGCATGGGATGCTCACTCCTCCATGGCACCTGATCCTACCTCTGATGTTTTAGAGGTCCGTGCTTGCTGTGCTCTTGATTTGTATTGTTTGAATGGACTTTTGAGCTTGAATACTGTTCGTTATCTCCAAATATATTTCACCCTTCTATTACTCTTCAGTAAATATGCATAAAAATATACGGCGGTATCGTTTGTCTAGGGAATGTATGGGAAGTATATGAATACAATCATAAAATAGACGTCGTATCCAAGTTAATGACCTCATATATCTGCAAATAATATTTAATTTGATTACAAAATATATTTTTCATTGTATGAAATATAACTTGATCCGCATCTCACTGCATACAAACTGAGTCAAATTTTACGATATGACGTCACATTGAAAAGTGCATTGCGATCATTGAATTGTTTATATATTGCTGTGTGGGATTTAACCAACGACATAAATGCATGCAATAGTAAGTATTGATGTAGTTTAAAGCTATCCAATAGTTTAAAATAACAAATCATTTCATTTAGTGGTAATTTGAAAAACTGATAATTTTGTGTGATGTCATAGTAAACATTTCCCGTATTTTTGTAGCCTTAACTGTCCTGCGTAAATATTGCTGCCCTTTTTATCGTTGTCCGATTTTGTAAGTACTTTGTAAATTATAGGCTATAGTTCAATACATGTACATGATTGTATTGATTAAAAATCCAAAATTTGAAATGTTACTAAAATAGAAATGGTAGTAATTTTAATTGTAGTAGCAAATGATTCATAGAAATATGCTTCTTGGTGCAGGGAACTGAGTCAAAATAGAAGAAATATAGCACTTTGTACCGTGTAACAAAAAGAAAAAATACAGTTACAGTTAAAGAGCATACACTGTGGTTGTTTTAATTTTACTATTTGCGATTTAAGAATTTTTTTCCACAATCATTAAGCCATCGTGATTATTGTCGACAAATCAATGAAAATTTCAATATCACATTCTGTATCAGCCCGATACACCAAGGCCGAAGGTCCGAGGGCTGATACAGGATGTGATGTGATGTGGAAAAGGGTATATTTTATCATGTTTATTACATACTTAGTCATAAAATACAGCGCATATCAACTTAAGAAAAATACAATTAAATGACCATGCACTTACATGTAGCTTATTTTATAAAAGAACAGTAATTGAAAATTGAGAGAATGTGAACCAAAACACAGGTGTATTATCACAAGTACTATTTTTAAAGATTTAATATTCTAGGGGTGTGATATAGCCCTGGAAGATGATACAGCTACTGTGACGTCATGCATCTCACTAATGCAAAAAACACCTCTATTTATTACTTAGTATGGAATATTTATATATATATATAGAGAGAGAGAGAGAGAGGAAGAGAGAGAGAGAGAGGTTAAAAATAGTGATTGTGAACGTGTACAGTGTATTAATTACCACAACATTGGCATGATGCTGAAAATGGGTTCAACCAATCAGCGAAGCTCTTATCTGTCACTTGATCATTATTGATCTACTTACCAAATAAGAAAGTCACGCTTTTATTGAACTGCTGAATTTCTCAAACCCACCAGGCACCCCATCTGCCACCAATGTTTGTTATTTTGTTGTAATTTGGTTATTTGTTATTTTGTTTTACCCACCTTTTTTTGATGGCAGGCAGTAATTTAGGGCATTTTTTGTTTATGTTTTTTTTAATCTTATGATGTTTATAAGGAGTCCAACTTGAAATACAAGTATACTGTATCTTTTGAACGTTTACAGGGTTTGAACTCTTATTCTAGTATGGTTGATCGCCCTTTTTCCTATGTACAGCATGTTAAATGGTGCTTGGGGCAGATTGTGCAATATTTTGCCTAAGATGTGTAATACTCTATATTTGAGTCCCCCTTTCTGACCCCTATTTTGTTAACTATGTTTTACTTCTTTTCGTCATTTAATTCAATAAATGACATATTTCACTTCTACATGATATTATTTTTTTTGCCTGCTTTTAACAAAAAAGAAGCTCAGTCGTTTGGCAGGAGAACTAAGGAACATAAAAGACATTAATGGTTTTGAGAACTGTATCATTGAGTGGAAAGGTTTCATTTTGCTTCATGTTGTACCTCTTTTTATAAATAATGACAACAATTTTCAGTTTTATTACAGAGTGAATTTGTTAAAGAACAAATCAAACAGTTTTTCAAATTCAATTAAATAAATGGCATTCACGACAAAGAATAGTTTTCTTAAAACTAATTACATGTATTGATTTGCTTCTTTGATATCATTTGTGGGTTGTTGACATTGTAGTTTTCATGCAGTTTCGGGAAAATCTTTTTGACGTTATCCTTGGTGGCTCAACAGGAGTCTGACACTCAGAAAGCGAAATTTTCTTGTCATCTCCTTTTTTGTCCTCCGTCAGATCTTCATCACTTAATTCAAGACCACCTAAATCGGATTTCAGTTCTTCAGCAACTCCCGCAGCTTGTTCTAAGAACGCTTCCATTTTTACTCTTTTTTCATTCAAAACTTGTACTTTTTTCTTGATTTTCTGTACCTTATCCTTTTCTTTCTCATATTGTTTAGATTTTTCCTCGATTTCATTTTCTATTTCTTCTCTTCTTCGTTTTAAGTCTGCTATTGCTTTTTCGAGGCGCTTTATGTTACTTTGGTTAGATTTTATATTTTTATTTGTTTCCTCCAGTTCTACTCTAAGTTTCTCTAAGTTCTCGTTGATTTGAAGATAGGCAGCTTGTTTTTCCTCAAACTTTTTTATGTCCACATCTTTCATGAATTTAGAAAAATAGAATATTTCAGATGGAAATTAATTCGGCAAAAAAGTCTTAAGGGTTTAAAAATTACAAAAAGAATGGTGGGGTATACAATATAGTCAATGCAGGTATAAAAGTTACTGTAATTACATGCATAGAGGTATTACAGTTTGAGAGCTTATAGATACCTGAATGTTTAATAATTTAAAACTTCCGTCATCAAAACATGGAATATGTTGCTCACCTTTTTGGAGTTCCTTGAGTGGAACGTACATCTTTCCTCCTCGATGACCAATGGCAATTTCCTCTTCAGTTTCTTCATTTGGGTAGAATATTGTCAACTCTTCCGAAACAATGCAAAATACTTTGATAGTGACTTTAAATAGGTTACAAATGGCGTCCAGGATAAATGGAACTAAATCTCCTTCGTTTTCCTGTATGTATGCTTTCCAGCGATCAGAGGTGATTCCACAAATTGGCCTCAGCTGAAGGCAAGCGAAAAAAGATTTCTTAAAATTTTGTTGCAATTTTGATGTTTTTCACAAAATTTATCATTCAAGAAAAACATTAAATTTTCTCAAAATAACTGCGAAATTAATTGTTATTGTGTTACAAACTCGTATCGTGCTTGGATACAAACACATGAACACAAAAGTTGCTCTTTGATTATTTTTTAAAAAGGTAAAAATAAACAACAGATAAACATGTGCTTATTCTCGAATTTATTTAAAACTTTATTACGTTTACATCTGGACAGTTTTGGTGATATTTGTAAGTTGCATCTTTTATTTCAGATTCTGGTTTCAGAATTAAATTAGAAAGTATTTTGAAAATGTCCTCTTCTTCTGATGTTTGAAGCAGTTGTTCTTCAGGGAAAGGGGCAAATGACACTGTTTCTTTTTGGCATTTGTATAAATGTTCCAGAATATATTGGCGCTCGTGTTTGAGGATGATTTTTCTGTCTGTAAACAATAATAATAACAAAGCTAAGGACATGAATGTCACGTTGTAGGTTAATTTGAATTGCAAGATAAGTCAACTGTAAGCTATGATTAAGACTATACAGATTAAATATGAATTACCAGTTAACACCAGACAAATCTTAGAGTGTGAGTTTATTGCTTATATTTAATCAAATACGAATCAAAGCTTAACTTATAATGAAACTTCTATTTGTGGGATATGGATTTGTGGATATGATAGTTTCTTGTTATTTTTAGTGTAGATGCTATTAAAATACTGGCGGATTGGTTCAAAGGAAAAATATCTTTATTAATTTCATTTTTTTCAGTTATGTGTACGAAGATGACATGTAATTACAATGTAAACACAGAATATAGAAATTTGAGGCCAGTGACAGACATATTAATGTAACAAAAGTGTGGAAAAGAAGAGTTAATTACGCTTGCATGCAATTGCAAATTCATTGTTGTAGCTCTGTAGAAAAAAACAAAGCCAAGGTTAAAGGGAAATTTGAGTAAAAGTCTTAAACACATCTCGTGAGAAACTGAGCCAAATGCGAAAGACAAAGAGCAACGAGAAATATAAGGTTATAATGGCAGATACATGTATTGACACAAAATGAATTTTTGAAAGGGCTTGTAGTAACAGGGTTGAAGTTTAAACTGTTAACTACTATTCTGATTACATTTTGTTAGTTTGAGCTTTAAATTGCTACTGGCATGCTTATACTTGCATCACGAAATTTTCAGTGACTTTTGCTTTATAATGCTCGCAGATTGATTCCTGTGCAATTTGAAAGTCTTATATTTCACAAAGCTGCAAATATTTGACAAGCTTTAAATCATGAAAAAAAAAAACAAAAAAAAAACTTCTATACAAACACTCTTAACTCATATAGATTAATTTTACCTTGCCCCCTCTTATCCTGGGGTACAAACGAGGTTATCCAGGGTTCTATGTATGATAGTATTTTAGGAAAATAATTGAAATCTTCTGTTCTTGAAAGCTACATGTATAAGACACCAAACCAAAAAAATATATATATGTAAACTTTCTATAAGTTCAGATTCACATTTTATTCCTCATCATGACCCCTAGAAAAGATTGGGACATTTTGATCTTAAGAATTCTTTTTGAAACAAGAAAATACGGAGTGCCAAATAACGGAATCAGTGGGTGTGGAAAATAATAGAAGTTGTTCGAACTATGGCTACAAGACAGAAATTTTGCACGCAAACAGGGTTCAAATTTTAGATAGAAAGTGTACATTTGCTATAATATTGTCAAAATCAAATGAATTCATTTTTTTTTTCATCGTAGAAGCAGGTCGAAGAAGCATATTGAATATTTCCTATTATACTTCAAAAAATAATGTACCAGGTAGATCCTTAAATAGGTTCAAATTGAGAAATTATATTCAAAACAACACTTATAATATTTCAATTAATTACGCCTATTCCTTTGGCCAAGAAATGAAATCTATTAGTGTTCTACGAAATGTGAAGATTACGAACATTTATGATGCTCAAAAGTCCATTTGAACAATATAAATCGTGTGCAGAGCCAACACAGACCTCTGAAAACAGAGGTGGGAACAGGTGCCATGGAGGAGCAAGCAACCCTGCCACCGGTCATACAAGCCGTGTTCACCTTGCAATTATCTGGTAGACGGAAAAATCCGTAAACAATTAAGTGTGTAAATAATTGCTTGTATGAAAGATTTTAATATTCGACCAACGATAGTTTGTACATGTATTTGAAAACAAGGTTATTGTATTGAACTTAGAAATTAACGAAAAATTGATTTTCAGCAATATTGTTTATATTACTACATCATATAGTCTGCCTCGTTTTAGAAATTGAACATGTTCTTGCCTATCGAAATATTGTTTTATAAATAAGGGGATATGACAATGGAAAAGTTGAAGTCATCACATTTATCATTAAGGTATTCCATCCCAAATAGCCTCAGATTCAATGAATTTGAATACATAACAGATATGTACGGGTAAAATACTCAGTATATTTAGACATAATTCCCATTTATTACTACTGGCATGTAAGAATGAAACGTGTCCTAATATATGACCTTGACCTTTGTTGAAGAGTTATCTCCCTCTTTTTTTAAGTAATAAAAATCAATGTTAAAAAATCTATACGGTAAAAAATTGTTTTCAATTGTCATTCTATTTCTAATGATTTCATGCATCTTTCTACCACAGTATTTATTGATATTCTTATTATTTGAATTTTTATTTTTAAAAAAAATCGCTTGTCTCCATAGACTTCAATGCAATTTCTGTTAATTAATTACTGCTTAGTTAATTACATTTTTGAAACTTTGTCTTGGTAAATCCTTTTCTACTTTAAAATGCTTTGAATTAATATCAGAGTATTATATACGTGATGGATATTTAAGAATAGAGAATTAGGTCCTATTAGGGATGGAAACCCTTAAGTTAGATGTTAGATTGCAATCAAAAATCTCTCTCTGAGACAATATCCAAATGTGGCGCAGATATGTTAAACTCTGTGGTGTCTTTTATTTTAAGTTCAATAGAATATAGTGAATCAGCGTAGGAATGAAAATGAATATTTGTTAATTGATAAAACATCGTTGATATATCTAAATGTCTAGCTGAAGGCCTCAACAAGAGACTATAACGGGATACAATAAGTACCCAAAAGGAATTCTAATAGATTGATAGAAGACCTGGCCACGAAAAACTATACATAGATATTGTCAATGAGAAAGTCAAGCATCTTTTCAATATCAACGCCGGAGTACTTGTGTGTAGAATCAGAATGAATTTTAACGACATAATTCTGCAGATGAACAATGAAAAGATATGCGAATTTTATTGAAGAGGCAGTTGTCTATTATGTCTAAGGCTTAGTTTGATATTGCAGAACAGTACTAAGGGAAGGAAAAAAATGAAATGGCTCCGGAGACATACATATACTTAAATATGACCATTCAAGTGAGCATAGAGGCCTGCGGGCTTCTTGTATCTTTTATTTTTCCCAAAATGAACTGAATATTTGCTTCTGATTCCCTAAAATTTTCTAAACTTTCTTTTCTTTTAGTAAAGTTTCATATGTACTGTCGCACATGTATCTATGAACACATTGTACATCAATATATGCTGAAAAAAAAAATAAATATCCGGGGTTTTTTAAAGATAAAGGAATACTTGACAGGACTTATTCTTTTGAACTTATTAATTTTATATAAATGAGCCAGAAACAAAAGATAATTGTATAAGCCGACTTACCTAACGACTTGTGGTCATACGTTCCAAACCACCGAACCAATGATGACCTTGTAAGGAAATTTTTCCTTGAATTATCCTGAAGGTACTTAAACAAACTAGCTTTATTAACATTCTTATTTTTGCTTTCTTCAATCCATTTTTCATGCTTATCGAGTACAGACGCAAGCATTAACGTATGTCCCAGGGATAAGGATCGCTCGTGGGTATTGGCAAACTTTGATGACTGAATTTGATTAAAACAAAATTCGATGGTATATTCTGCTTGAGTGCAACGAAATAAGATAGATTGTCCATCCATTACCTTTAAGTTATAAACTGATTTTTCAAGTTCCTTGGAATGATTCTGTTTAATTCGCCTTATTTCACCTTTTCGAAGTCTTTGAAGATTACAATCATTATTTACAAGACTACAAGTCTCATCCAGTTGTCGATAAATGATCAGGAAAATATCAGTTTTAATCAAATATATAAAGACCCGATAAGGAAGTAGATTTTTAAGTTTCTTGGAATGATTTAGCTTAATTCACCTTATTTCACCTTCTCGAATTCTTTGAAGATTACGATCTTTATCTGCAAAACTACAAGTCTCATCCAGTTATCGATAAATCATCAAAAAAAATATCAGTTTTAAACTTATATGGAAGGACCCGATAAGGAAGTGGATTTTAATGACCTCTTCACGAAAACACGAATCGAATTCGTGATAAAGTTTACCAAAGTTTGAAGACTTTGTCCTTTACACATAAATATGATTTAAAAAAAAAACAACTTTAATCAATTAAAGTGAAGTAAAAGAGAATATATTTAAAGTCTAGCTTTTAAATCAATGTATATATATTAAAACTTACCTGACGCATTGCTAAAGATTGATAAAGAAAACTGCCAAATCTTTCTAGACCAACGTAGAGTTGAGATAGTACAATTTTCTGTTAGAGAAACATTTAGTTCATCTATCTTTTAACTCATGTATATTTGGTTCTTTCGAGTACAGAAGTTCATAATTAAATCATAATTTATTTTTGCAATTCATTATTTAGTACAGTATTATTCCTGTATATATATTATGATGCTTAATGACAAAGTGTATTTTCCAGCAAAGAAAACGAATTATTTAGAGTTGAATTCAGTTTGTTTCGTTTACTTTCATGGATGATTTTATTCAAATGACGATTTAACGGCAACCTTAATCGGTGTTAGTATAGAATAAAGTTTTAAAAATGGTTATTCTACACTAGAAATTATTAAAAAGTTCCAAGGTCATCTCAAAAGAAATAAATTTTGATTAGTTCATTTTATGAGAGCGGGAAAATTTCATAACGCATGTAAATTTTTGATGTTGAGAATATATCAAATGGTCTGGAAAGAGATTCGGTTAGTATTTATGAATGTCCTTTATATCATCAATATAGGTAGCTGAAGAACGCTTTCTTCAATTTTCATTAATTCAGCATTTTCACATTTAATTTTTCTTGAGGGGGGGGGATATCAACAAAAACTATAAGAATTCATTTGACAGTTTTTGAAAAAACAGAAAGAAACATGATGTCGGCGCCCCTGAAGGATTAATGATTTCTACATGTACTAAGTTTCTAATAATATTTTTTGAAGGAAATTGTATTAGGCTATAGAATTCTTTTTTTTTTAAATCAGGGAAGTGAATTATTCCTGAAACAACTAGTCACAGTTCCTCATGGACATTCTGAACTATTAAAAATGTATTTAATAGTTCAATGGTCAATTTACTTTCGAAAACGAAAGGACCCTCTGTGTAATCTTGAATTTTAGTATATCGCAAACCTTCGTTCTTAAGGATATACGAGTACTCGAATCAGTACCAGTATATTTTTAAGCAATAGAAATCGTACAATTTGTAGTCAATATTAATATGAAAACAATGATCTAACAATTGATATGTAATATTGAACTTAAAATACCGCCCAAAGAAAGGTTGTTTTATAAGTAAGGTCATTGTTATTGAATCATTCTGAAAATAAAATTAATGTCATAAAGGAAATACATTGAAGAGTACTTACCATTAAATTGCTAAATAATTTTGTAATTTTAATAACGCAATTACAAAAGTTTAACTTATGAATCAGAGTTATATATACTACTCTCATTGTACAAAAAGAGAGTAATTAACACTACTCTGTTATTTCTGGACTAAAAAGGTAGTTTTAAATTTAAACGAAATAATTGAACTTTGTTTAACAAGCCTAAGGGGGGGGGGGGTGTACCCCAAATAATTTTGCCTATATATAGATCACTATAGAAAACAGCTACTATATGCTAGTGCTCCATCAATAAAAACGTCTGATGACCTTTTTTTTTTTTTTTTTGCTTGTCAAGGAATTTTGAGCACTTTATTTTATCATAGTGCCCCCCCCCCCAACTAAAAATTTATGGCTGTGCCCCCCAAACTGAAATTGCTTCCTACGGGCCTGTATATATTACTATCACGCATGCCTGTAAAGTAGATCAAGCTTTACCCGTCAAGAAACTAGAGCATGGGTGAAGTAGTTTCAAAAAGGAACTGTAAATTTCAAAAATCCGGGTGTATTTTTGATAGAGGTTACGTATATTACCTTACAATATATATAGCATATGATTTAATTAATTTTCAAGAGCATTCCTGTAATTATATATTTTTTATTTAATAAATCTTTTATTTTAGCAGTTTCTTAAATCGAAATTTTAGACATAAACAAATCTCTCAAAACAGAAGGAAAGCAGATTATAGGGAGTTTTATTTTACACGTTTTATTATTTCCCAGGAAAGAAATAAAAGAATAAGTAAGACGTTGAGAAAATTCGATAAATTTTATTTTCAAAATTTTTAATTTTTATGGCCTATTGAGATCAGGAGTCCAAGAACGATTAAACTGATGTTTTTTTGTTTGTTTGTTTTTTCATATGAATGATTACGGAAACCATATGTATCAGATTAATATTTTTTTATTTTGAGCCGTATCGATTTCTAATCTAAATCTTTTAACAATCGGCACGAGGAAATGCAACGGTTTGTTAAACCTGTCTTTCATGGCTCTCCAATAAAGACATTTTTTAGCTTTATTACTCTCCATCACTTCATCAAATCTTATGAAAATTTCTACATGTACCTGTAGTCACTTAGAGTACATGCATTTAATGCCAATTCCAGTGAAATATATCAATAAAACAGAAAACCCTTATAATAAGTATTATCGTTTTCCAAAATTAAGAGCTTTGATGATGAACAGTAAGTTACAGATATACTCAGCTGGATTAGAGAATCTACAAAGTGCTTATTACATTACATGTAACTTCATACAACCACGTCCATCCACTGAGAAATTATTGTCTTTAATTCATGATACATGTATTATCATTATAATTATAAATATGTTATGGTTATCTAAACATGATATATCCATATGATTCCATGGACATATTTTTTTTATTAAATCTTAACAATGTGGTTCTTCTGCATTTAATTACATGTTTAATGTTTTTATTATATTTTTTTTAAAATGGAATGACAATTGATATTCATCTAATTGTTCTAATTTAGGCCAAATTGTACTTGGTTACGGAACTTTCTTTTGCAAGCTTTTTCATATATATGTCAACTAAAATTGACCCCAATTTATCATCCGAGTAAAATGAATGCCTGAAGTTTTTTGGTATCATAATTATGGTATTCTAAAGCAATCGTTGTGTCATCTGTATTTGATTGACTACTGCAAGCGATATTGGAGAAAGTTAAACCTTTGTTTGTTTGTTGTTTATCGTCCCTTACTAGAAACTTTCCCTCAATGAAGACGCCTTCCACTTGCCAGTAGAGGGCTGCAAATTTAGACCTAATCTCGGCACTCGGTGCCATTGAGCAGTGATATATCTTTTTGTGCCAGCAGCTACTGCGACACGGGACCTCGGTCATCCGAAGGACCGGTCTCCACAGTGGGATTCGATCCCGCGACCTAAGGATCAAGTCTTTACTCCGCGACTCCAGAGCAAACGCTCTAACAACTGCGTCAAGTGTGCTACTGTTTTTCCTTCGAAAACAAGACATCTGTGTTGACAAATAAGTTCTTCCTTAGAAAAAAAGTATATTAAACTTTTTTGAACGGAATTTTTCGAACGAATTGTATATTTACTTCGACAACTTTGTGAATTATATATTTATTCGAGAAAAAAAAACAACTGATATTTCTTTTTTGAAAGATTTATCGTTCCTCTGATGTAGAAGAGCATCCAAAAAATCAAAGAAGGTACATGCACATACTTGTGTATATACAGCAGACACCTCTGCAATGGGCTCGCGTCAGGATTTTGAAATAGCATGATATTCAAAGAATTATTTTAAATTAAACTAATAGTTATATATCTACTTAGTAAATATCTTCCTTGACAAAATAAGCACGGGCATTAACTACTATTAATTTAATCAAACACACTAATTTTCGTGCTTAGCACTCTGATATACACAAGCCATCTACAGAGGTGAGTGCATGAGCTAATGGTAGAAAGTGGCAGAAGAGATGACAGTTATTCCTGAAATATATTCAGCGGAGCCTTGTTAATCTTGGTGCTGTTTTTCTGAGCAAATTGTTCATATTTATAAAGCGTCCGGTTAACTGAGTCATATGTTTTATTGATTTGGTTTTTTTAAAATATGAATCGTTCCACATAAATTTAGTTCGGAAGATAAAGTGTCTAGATAAACAGGACTCCAATATACACAAAAATTAGCATTTTCAAGAACTATGACCAGGGCAATGTCAATAAATAGTGGTCACGTGACAGTAATTTTTCTACCTCCCATAACAAAATGAAAAGCAAACCCTCTCTCTCTCTCTCTCGCGTTGACAATAACAACAGCGACGTACTTTGTACAACATTTTTTTTTTGCTAATCTTAACACAATTTAATATGATACAAGAGACAATTTTTCTAAGTATGAAAATTATGCTAAGCGGTTATTTTTTTTTTTTTTTTTTTTTTTTGCAAATTTCTTCTGTTTCCATGGCAAATGTAATTTCTTTAAAAATTTCATATGCAAAAAGCACAACTCAGGTTGTTGATTGATTGTGATTGTTATTTCTAGGAAGTATCATTAAGATTGTCAAAGCTTCGCAGTCAACATTATGGGTCTAGCAAAAAAAAAAAAACGTCACAGCAACGTTGTTCAGGGAAGTTAAACATATATACATGTAGGAACGTTACATTAAATAAACATTTATTTCAACAGTGGCATACTTTGTAAAACATATTTTATTTTATTGCTAATCATAACAGACTTTGATATGATACAAGAAAAAAAATTTCCAAGTTTGAAAATTATGCTAAGCGGTTTAATTTTTTTTTTTTTTTTTTGCATATTTCTTCTGTTTCAATGGCAAATCTAATTTCTATAAAAAATTTCATAAATAAAAAAACACAACTAGGGTTGTTGATTATGACTGTTATTTGTAGAATGAAATATATGAAGATAACGAACAGTATTCAAGCTCAAAAGTCCATAAAACATTAGAAAATAGGAGCAGAGCAAACACGGACCTCCAAACATCAGAGTTGGGATCATGTGCCATGGAGGAGTTAGCATCCCCTGCCGACCGGCCACACCCGCCTTGTGCTCCTTGTCATGATCGGGAAATAACAGAAAAGTCCGTCGACAATTCAGTGTGTAAATAATGGCCTAACAATTAGTATGAAAAATGTCAGACAGCATTTGACTCAATGATAAATATTATTTGCGGACAAGGTCATTGTATCGACCATAGAACTTACGAAATGATGACTTTAAACGAGACAGCTCATATTTCATCAACTTGTTTGTCAATAATGTACCTCGTTTTAGAAATTGTGCATACGTAGAGCATGCTCTTGCGTATCGAATCAACTAAGAGATATAAACCCCGTATGCAAGTGATGAAGGAATATTGCTGCATAAGTAAGGGAAGTTGACTATTGAAATGTTAAAGTCATCACGTTTATCATAAAGCTTGGTTGTTAGATTACCATTTAAGTCTTTTTCAAGTAAAATATCCAATGAAAAAAAAATATGAAGTATCACTAAGATTGTCAAAACTTCGCGGTCAACATTATGGGTCTAGCAAAATAAATACGTCTCAGAAACGTTGTTCGGGGAAGTTAAACATATATACATGTAGGAACGTTACATTTATTTAAATAAACGTTTATTTCAACAGTGACATACTTTGTACAACATATATTATTTTATTGCTAATCATAACACACTTTGATATGATACAAGAAACGATTTTTCTAAGTTTGAAAATTATGCTAAGCGGTTTAATTTTTTTTGTTTGGATATTTCTTCTGTTTCAATGGCAAATGTAATTTCTTTAAAATTTTTTTATGTAAAACGCACAACTAGGGTTGCTGACTATGATCATTGTTATTTCAAGAAAGTATCATTAAGATTGTCAAAGCTATGTAGTCAACATTATGGGTCTAGCAAAAAAAAAATACGTCACAGCAACATTGCTCGTGGAAGTTAATCATATATACATGTAGGAACATTACATTAAATAAACGTTTATTAAAATGATAATTTATCAGTATGTGAGAGGGTTCAGGTAGGTATCTTTAAGCGGTTCTTCGTATTCAGTAGCGAAGGTGTCGTCAATTGAGCAGTACACATCAGAAACGGATCTCTCTGGTAAATCACTGCTATCAGTCATATATCCACCATTTTTGAACGTTGCATAGATATTATTACGAGCTGCAGAAGCACTCTGGTATTCTTGTCTATAATTGAAATAGCTCTATTTAAAAATTTATATTTATACCTCATTGAATGAAAGTTATATACCATGTTTATTTAGTGCTTCTGTTCCTTTAAGTATAGTACATGTATTGGTAATAAATGGCAATGAAAGAGGGAGTGAAAATAATAAGCTGGTATTGCAATTCCCCAGGTGCATAATGCTTTTTAAATAGCCTTGTGATGATGTTATTCGTCATCAAACTAATTTACATCAAAACTTTTTTTTAAGTTTAGTGCATTTTAAGACACCCTTTTACCAGTATAATCTTACCCAACAACATGTGGTTTTCTGCGGTACGTGAAGCAAACAGCCGCAATTATTATAATGGCAAGGATAATACCTGCTGACATTCCAATGTACGCAATTGTTTTATCCTCACTCGTGGATGGGCTGGCTAAATATACAAGATGCATTACATCATTTATATTAATTTACTTGTTCTGTAAGATAAAATAATGCAAAGCTGTGCATAAAGAACTAAGTTTATCCTATTAGGGAGACAACAAATTGTTTTTACATTTGACACAAGTTTATGGTCAATTTATTAAATCAGTGGAAATTCTTTCATTTAATATACATGTCAAATGGTAATATCTCAAGTATGGATAGTTTTTATGAGAAGTCAGGTATTTGGAAGGACATGCATGTTTCTTCTATGTATTAAAAGAAGAAACATGCATGTCCTTCCAAATACCTGACTTCTCATGATAACTATCAATACTTGAGATATTACCATTTGACATGGTTAGAGCGTCTGCTCTAGAGTAGTGGAGTAAGGAGTTGATCCTTACATCGCGGGTTCGAATCCTACTGCAGGACGTGGAGATCGGTCTTTCGGATGAGACATTATAAACCGAGGTCTCGTGTCGCAGTAGATGCTGGCACGAAAAAGATCCCTCACTGCTTAATGGCCCTAAGTGCCGAGTATAGGTCAAAATTTGTAGCCCTCCGCCGGCAAGTGGTGGCGTCTCCATATGAGTGAATAATTCTCGAGAGGGATGTTAAACAACAAATAAACAAAACAAATCTATGTATTAAAAAGCAAAAATAATGTTGAATTAAGAAAGAACATCTGTATTCACTTACAAGTGCTTTGTATGCAAATGCCATCGGTGCGTTTGAAGAATGAAATTGTCTTACTTTGCTCTTTTAAATTTGCAGTATCAAAGTACACTATGTGACAAGAAAATTAAAGAAATTATCTTACGTTGGCATAATTCGTTGGTATTTTCGTTCCAAAGGCCATCCGAGGTACACACAATATTTGAAGAAGAAATTATAGATTTATGGCCACTGTCACATGTAAATAAACAGCTATATCCAACTTTTCTTTGACAATCTGATTTTAAGTTTCCATTACGAATAGTTGAAGGACACAGTTGTACTAGAGTAGGATACAAATATATATTTTATGCATATATATGTTTATACATATGTTTATATTTCATATTAAATGTAACCATCGGTTATGTTGTATAATAGCAAATGGTCACTATATGAAAAAATATCTCGAATGGGACGTAAAAGAACATACAATCAATAAATTTTAGATTACGCTTTGCTTTAGAATGAATATACACTACCACATAGATCATTTGTATCGTGATCCCAGTTACCACTTGTGTTACATGTAACATTTGGAACAGATGGATTGTTTTCCAGTTGACTATTGCATTCATATCGACATGTTTCTCCTAGTGTTGATTCACAGTTGATTAGTTGACCATTTCGTATTGTCTTTGAACAACCAGAACCTGTTAATTACACTGATGTTGATAAATTTGCGTTTTGGAGAAACATTTCATGACTTAAGAGTTCATTTTTTGTTTATGTCAATAAGTGTTTTAAAAGAAGCACCTGATAAACATACAAATGAGATTTTAGGCTGAGACCAACTCAGTTCCACCTAGAGTTTGACTTCCAGACCCATGTGACATGGATTTTACAACTTGGAAGATATGTTAATGATTATATTCTAGATGTTTTAAGAGTGAAGAAGATTCTTAAAAATGTTTTTCAATAGATGCACCAGCTTGCATCACCCTAGATGCTTAATTAGCTCAGGGAACGCCAATTTCGAAATTTTAATTCATGACGAACTTAACCCTATTCTGGGGTCCGAAGTTATACATAGAAACAATAGTTTTCGTAAATTTTGTTGAAAGCCAATTACTCATTATACTCATGTAAACAGTTTGCCTTCTAGACATCCAGAAAGCAAATAATATTTGTCAAATATAAGGAATTTTCAAAACATGATGGACTCAGCCTACCCTGGGGCATTCGGTCAGATTCCAGGAGACTTGAAACGGAAATACTATGAAAAGCTAGTAAATACATTTAATACTTCTAAATTGTGCGCTGGATTGACAGTTTGCATACATGTAATATAATATTTTTTCCCTCACTTTAATTATGTTCCTGAGAGATATGACACAGTTGTATATATAGACATATTACGTGGGTGTTTTTTTTTTTTTTTTTTTTTTTTGAAAATCTGCTGATTTTTTCCTGAAAAGTAAACTTGATCCATTTGTCCTTTTTTTTTTGATTTTGTCATATACTCAGTATTTCTTTTTATTATTCACTAATCTGTTGTTCTCCTTACGTATACATAAGTTTTTGGTGTCATAGTTCCAGGTACCATCATTTGTACAAAGCAAGTTCTGTGAAATCGTCGAGATGTAGCCTTCAGCACATTTGAATGTGCACGAGTCACCCACTCTTCGCGTGCAAATTGATGACAGCATAACATTTCCAACAGGTGATGGACACAATATTTCTATGAAAGAATATTGATTGAAATAATTATTATAATCAAATATGTTATAATTATATTCAAGCGAGCAGCACACACACACACAGAGAGACAGAGACAGAGAGAGAGAGAGATTAGATAGAGGGAGAGAGAACAAGTAGATGATGTTTTGAGGTTACCTGTTCTCATTTTACCTAGTATCTATATTAAAGATACTTTTTACATGTAGTAGGAAAAAATCCTACAAATGGAATTTTTCAATGTTAAATTTACACCTTATTCATAATTTATGATTTATTACTTCAGAAATTCACCTGTACATAAAGAAGATGCAGAAGGATTCCATTGTCCAGAAGTATCACATGTAATAGACGTGTTGACATCTAGTCTGTATCCAGCTTTACACTCTATATTGCAAACCTGCCCAGGATATGGGAGACAATCGAGTAAATATATATTCTGTAGTGAAGTGGTACAACGAGATACTGCAAAAAGTAAAAATATGTTTAAAAACACGGAAAAATATTACGTTATATGTGACATTTACGCTACAACAAGACATTCCATTAATTCAATTCCAAAACTTAAGTACCATCATTAGCTATTTTATTGACATAGAAAAATGACTTGTTAAATATGAACCTCCTTGACATATTGTTTGGTCTGGTTGTAAATCAACATTGTCCTGACATCCACATGTTCTTCCTGTTGGTTTGGGAAAGCAGAACGTACTACAGCCGCCGTTTTTCTGGGAACAACTTAAACTCACTATAAGAAAGTGAAATAGCCTTTCATGGTTTTGGACAAAAACAAATTCTTTGGAATGCGTAATTTAACTCAGAGGGTACTGATTACCATCAACTACATCGTCTGCGTATATAGCAAGACTGTCAAGTCGACCAAGCTCAGGGTTGTTTGACATAAAGGTGACTTTTGATCCTGTTGTTTTGTGCATCTTTGTTATCCGTCTGCATGAGCAATGCAATGGGAAAAAGCAATTAAGGACATATTTGTCAGATTTTATACGAAAATCAGTTTCTAAAAGATATAAGATGACAGAAAAATACTGACTGCCGATTCCACGCGGTATAATAGAGATACTGTCCGTGAACCACAATGCTCATCAAATGTGCATCATTGTCAGTTGTCAAAACACGTCTGTTTCCTCCATTTAAATCTGAGAATTCAATGCGGTTTTTCTGTCCATCTGTCCAGTAAATTCTGTCGGCTAAAAAGATAATAAATTTTAAAACAGGTAATTTTTTACTTGATCTTGAATGTAGATGTATATCATTTACATTTACTTACATATAAAATCAATTGCAAGACCATTAGGCCATCCAATATCAGTTGTTGCAATATATGTTTTTGATGACCCGTCCATATATGCTCTTCCTATTTCAGTTAGATTCCCAAACTCCGTCCAAAACAAGAAACTAATTACATGTATAAGAAAAAAAGCAAAGTAATTTTTTTTAATTTTTGCAGTGATCTCAAAATCAAAAACATGATGAAAAATGACCTATGGCTATATATGGCCAAACCTACCCTTTTGACGGATATACCACTATTTCTCTTGGACTGTGAAGGTCAGACAACAATGTCTTATGCTGAAAGGTAGTTCTATGAATAACACCAATATAACTCTGACTCGATGTTGACCCTACCGCAGTGTAGTAAATATTTCCCGTTGAATAATCAATCGCCATACGTTCAGGATTCACAAAGCCTGTTATATAAAGTAACAACGATGTCCAGGCAATTACATTTAAGATAATATTTAGGGGAGGGGGGTATTTACGAATATGTTCGCAATAAATCAGTTCCTATCATTAAATCAGATTTACCAGTTGCATAGACCAGAGTGGTGTTCCCTCCATGGAGTGAAGAAGACATTATATTCTTCGTGGAGCGATCACAATACAGGAGTTCCTTTGTAGTTTTATCGAATGTTATTCCTGCAGAATTCCCTGTACTTATAGGCAGCTTTACGAGACCACCTTTGTCTATGTTAATCTGAAGCATCCTCCCATGGGAATAATCAGACACCACGATGAAATTCGACGTGTAAGCTTCTATCAAATTTAAAACCATTTTTTTTTTAGGTAATAATAAAGTTCTTGGAATTTAAAAATCATGTGAATATTTTCAAATCTAAATTGGAAAGTGTTTTAAACATCTAAACAAATTCCATTAACAATAAAAAATAAATATGCACGAAAATACTCACTGCTATCACATGTTTTCAAATCAGGCTGAAGCTTAAGACCTAAATCACACTCACACTCACGACCAGTTTGTAACGGCAAGCAAATATCTTGACAACCACCATTAAGTAAATGACAGCTGCCTTAAAAATTAAAAATATGTTGAATAGGTAATAATATTCTCTCCAGATAAATGTTTCAGATCATTAAAACATGTGGAAAAAAAATAGTAAAATAATATCAAATTTGATTCCAAAATGATAATGTTTTAGTATAATCCATCATTAATGGTTAATTAGTGTACAGATAAATTGGTTGAAAATTGTTTGCTACAACTGTAATAAAGGAGTTAACAAATATACATACGAGTTAAAAGTGATTTTATAATAAAATCTTAAGGTAATCAAATTGCAGTAACTGATATCAAAATTTTATATCGAATATCCAATGGAAACTCACTGAATAGATTGCAAAAAGCCCTTAATTATTATACTTATCTGTTTAACACGATGACGGCACTGATTTGTTGGAATTCAAAACTAAAATATTCTACTTTTAGCATATGTAAATGTTTAAACATGCATGAATACCTTTTGATAAAGCTAGATTCGATTAACTGAATATCTCAAAAGAAAAATTTATTGAAGAATTAAAAGTCGTTTACATATAAGAATCAACTAATATTTTGGTGAGACCTTCTCCTTTGTATACACTGTATACGTGATTCTAAAAATTAAAATATATCATGAAATGTTTTATGATGTTTTCTAAATTTGGAGTGGAAATTCTAAGAAATATTAATGGGGTTATTGTCATCTCCCTCGGGAGATGACACATTAAGTTTGAATCACCGGAAGTAAAGTCCTAGTGTAAGCTGCCATTGATAAGCTGGTGGTGTGCCAAAGGGACTGACGATGACACGATTTCTAAATATAGAGATGTAAACAAAATTGACCAAAGTCTGTCTTATTATTATTAAACAAAATGGTCCATCTTAAAGTTAAAGTAAAACTACACCAGTGTTCATTAAGAGTAATAGAGGTAGGATCACTTGGGTGGTGGTCTTTATTAACGGTTTATATACATAAACATTGTATCTAGGCCATTGCGTAAAACGATGGTCAGCGTGCGGGGATCAAAATACACAAAACATGGCATATTGAATGTATAAACCAAGGCGGCGATCCAAGATTTACTGACGAAAGAAAACAGTGAAAACATTTAAATAACAACTCACATTAAATGCATATATACAATGGCAAAGACTTCACTTTTATGTGCACTTTAGTCAATCGATAATTAATGCCGTATATATAAGAAAAATAAAACAAAACTTATTCAAAAAAAAAAAAAAAAAAAAAAAAAAAAATCGAAGAAAAGAAATTTTACCTAAAAGCACAATTTAGGCAGAAACATAAATATCTCTGATTTAAGTAACTCAGTGCTGCAGGCATTGGAATAAAGATCATAAAGAATCATTGTGAGTATTTTCTTGGATGTGTGCACTATATTCTTTTTTATTTAAATTTACCCCTGTAGAAAAGCATTGGAAAAGATACAGTTTTCTTTACCTGGCCCAGATTTTAAGAATTAATAAACAAAGCAACTGTTATCATTTTCTTTATGCAATTCTAATTTGCGTTTTTTGTCAATGAGAAAAGGTAAAAAAAAAAATCACTCCTCGTATTCTTGAAATAAAGCCAAAATTATAAATTTTAAATGTGTGTCTCATGGAACAGCCTATAAAATCGATGTTGGTAGATTGGGGTTCTTTTAATTTTAAATGGTAACGTTTCAATTTTATTACCTTTCTATGCATGATTTTTTCCCAGGAGCGTATACATGTACATGTACTTATATTATACATAATATAGCATTTGAACATGAATCTGCATGGGCAGCAGAAGGGCATGATGCAGGAGTGTCTCAATTTTCCCCTTGATATTCCCAGTGGCTCGATAATCAATCAAATCCCAGTGGCTCGATGGCCAAGTCACTTCAGAGGATACGATTAAGGAAAATAAGGAAAGTCTTGGGAATTAATTCAGGTTCAGATTAATTTAAGTTGGCGATTTAAAACTTCTTTTGAACTGAACTGAATTTATTGATCTCTTCACAATTTTACAATTGTATAACGAGATATAAATGTAAACTACAATGATGAAAAATAAAAACACATATATGGCATGCGTGAGTATGAGGATAGACAAATAGTACAATTATAGGTTTAGGTCTTTACTAGTTTGGGGAGCACGTTTTAGTAATTTTTTTTTAATAAATATACACAGTTTTCTTACAAATGACTGGTTATCTGAATTCATTATTTCTCTAAATGTAATTGTATTTTTGAATCGTAATTGTTTTTGTGTTAAACATTTATTTCTTTCACGTGTCATTGCCGTACAATTTAAAATGTAATGGAATTCATCTCCTATTTCATTTAATTGACATTTCTTACATAGTCTAATCTCTCTTGGTTCATTTAACCAACGTCCAGTTTCAATTGGCAAATAATGATTACAAGTACGGAATTTGCAGAAATTTATGGCTTCTTTTCGTGATAGAATTTCTAAATATTTTTCAAATTTTAGTTCGTCTTTGTATATTCTATAATTTAGGGTCTTTGATAAATTTTGAACATCCGAATTCCATTTTTGTTTAAATTGATCTATTAAAGTTAGTTTTACTTTCGCTCTTAACCAATTTGGATTGAAGGCTTGACTGTTCCAAATATTTGAAAGTCCACAATCGTTTAAGATATTTAAGACATTATTTATCCAAGCAATCTTCTTAGTCTTTTGATTTACGGTATCACTTAATTTAAACAGCAGACTTGATATTTTTGTTTCTTTTCCAAGTTTAAGTTTACACCAATAGGAAATAATACGCGTTTGTATTTCAATGGACATGGGATGTCGACCGAGTTCACCATACACCATACAGTCCGGAGTAGATTGTTTAAGATTAAGAAGTAATTTACAAAATTTTAGATGTACTCTGTCTACAATTGCATTGTTCGAAAATCCCCATACTTCACATCCGTACAACAATATAGGCTAAACAATTTTATCGAACAGGTCTAACTGACATCGTATTGATAGATTATGTAAGCGGCCTTTCTTAAGAATTCTTTGCTGCCGTAGTAGGCGGCTAAGGACTAAAATCAAAAGGAACGCTGAGTTTTTATCCATCTTCTTTCGGAATAATTGTTAGAGCTATCTATGGCGTATCTGAGCTAAAAAAATAAAAATACGAGATAGGCTGTAGCTAAACATGATATATGTTATTTACGTTGAAATTAAATTTTTCATCGATTTTGAACTTGAATAACCTTATGTTTCCATAGTTCGACTGATTAAAAAAAAATTAAACTGTGTCTGTTAATTAAAATCTGAATCGGTAAATAAATCGGTTTTTGTTTTAAATTTCTAATATCTTTGAAACGTGATTGATTTAGATTGTGTTATTTACAGGAAAGTCCTATTTTTATATAAAGTAATAAAACAAATAGAAAGATCTTTTTAATTTAGGTAGTCTGAACTTATAAAAAAAAATGCAATATATGATTTTAAATAATTCTTACGAATATTTCTCAGTGGTTAGAATTTTTTACAGACATTATACAAAATATATTTAAA
Source organism: Saccostrea echinata (assembly GCF_033153115.1). Taxonomy (NCBI): domain Eukaryota; kingdom Metazoa; phylum Mollusca; class Bivalvia; order Ostreida; family Ostreidae; genus Saccostrea; species Saccostrea echinata. Next base: position 1,412,519 of record NW_026889784.1, read on the forward strand.
CTGAATAGAGCATATTTACAACAGGTAAAATAATACAGGTACATAGCACCAGGAGGGCCGTCCCTTCCACTTTTTTCCCCAAACATTGAAAAGGCGCACCCTTGACCCCTCTTCCACCTTTTGTTGCAGTATGGTACGTCAAATCATCCCATGAGAATGTATTATAATATAAAATATGTTTGTCGGAAAAGTTGTAATCCCTCCTTCCCTTCCAAGAAATGAAAATGTTGAGTTTGGATAACCCCTTTTTCCCCTTGTCAAAGATTGTTCAGATAAATCGTCGATTTTTTTTTTGTCCTCCACCCCCCCCCCCCCCATTTTTTCAAAAGCGATACTACTGCCTGTAATAGCTGAGAAAATAATATAACATTCCACTGTTTATTCTGTGACATTAATGAAGCCAAAGAGATGACATTTCTGGCTTTCTGGAAAGCCAAACTTGTATTCCTATCTCAGTTCATCATAAGAGTTAAAATAAACAATTCGATCTTTTTCTTTGTTGCTCAGGTGCCTAGAGTACAAATTTACACTATCTTATATGACACAAGGATAACACGTTTTTAACAATGAACACCTCTTTTATCCTCTTGCAGAGACGAATCGAAGATGGCCACCCCTTTGATATTTTCTCCGATGTCTACATATCTCTCTGCAGTCTTTGAAGACTTTCTAGAGAAGTACATTTTGTTCCCCATTATCCAGCCTAAATAACCCTGAAAAGAATTTTTTTCACATGTTTGTTTTATTGAAAATAAGCTCAATGCAGTTTTTACAACTGAGCCTTATCCTAGTAATTATATCTTTATATCTACATGTATGATTTTATAAACTTAATCTATACCATACATGCATAAATAAATGCAAACATACTTCGTTTAAAGAGCCATATTTATTATTCAAAAAGATCTACTTACTTTTGGTTGGATACACACCATTCTTATTGAAATGATTTATCACGCGTTTGTCAATAAAAGAAACTGTTAGAAGTCTTTAAGAATGAAATGAAGAAAAAAAAATTACCATGGCATTGTCAATTACACTCTAGATCTGTACACTTTTGGCATAACACTTAAATTCCTTAAAATTTTAGAAACCCTTTTTTTTTACCTTATATGCAAATGCCTGTGTTACACCAAACGTGATGACGTGGCTTTTAATATCGGATCCATTTGTCGATGAACTTTTGATCATTGAATCATCAACCCAATACAACCTTAGATATAAAATGACTTATAAATTGATTATTTCTTCCTGAAACCAATTTCAATTACAAGTCTTTTTTTCTTGTTCTTGGTTACGTATTATTTTGTAGGAACATTTAGTAAAACGACCATCCTCAATAATAATGTGCAAACAGGGTATATTTGAAACTCCAAAAACTTTGGTGTACGTTAGGTTAACAACAGATAACTGATTTATATCACGAAAAATCTATTACACTTTTCTGACGATGTAAAATTTGACAAAAATACAAGACTTTTTATCCCTGAGATCACTGCAATATATACGTTATTATAATTATTGGTAATGAAATAAAACAATGTCGGCGTTCTAACTTCTTTAGAGGATATTTATTAACTAGGACATTTTTTTATTTATTGCAAGGCCAATAATTTGTAGTATTTAGGTAATTAATTTAAAAGTAAAGAAAGCTGTTTTGTAGGGCAACCGAAAAAAATTAATGACATAAATGATGTATATGTTACAATACCATGTTAAATTTAACTATTAAAATGAAAAACAAAATTCATTCCATTTGAACTGAGTGGACTATTGTCTATCAATAAATGTGAGAACAACGAAAATAATCAACTTTTTATTCACACAAATTACAGCCTCAGAAGTTATGTACGAGACTCAGAGCTAATGTAAGAATGGACGAGAATAACGTCAGTTGGTAACAATAATACTAATAAGAATGCACTGTCTGTTTGCTTGATAAAGATAAGTTTAAAAAGTATTTTGAGAATTCAGATTCTGGCCTTGAAATTAACAAATGATAAAAATTAATGTTATTGTCGAAACGTAAAAAAAGATATACATACGTGATCAGATCTGATAATTTTTTTTTAAAATATGATTTGTATATAAAAGGCTAAAAGCTGTCGATTGCATTGCCAGGTTTATTTTAATGGTTTAGACCTGTACCATAATCAACATTTTTGGCCATCTTTTGAAATAAAAGATGTCGTGATGAGTAAAATCAGAAGGAGACAGACAGATGATAACGTAAGCGAGAGTAACTACCATTTAAAAGTTATATGTACTATTAACGTATCCCTACAGTCATAAAAACCATCGTATTTTTTTTTTCTATTTATCAAAGAAAAGGGATAAAGTAGCTAATACCTACGTTACTGAATGTTACATAGGCATCCAAACATTTCAAATTTTATTAGATTTATTATGAAATACTAGTACTAATTTAATTTTGATTAAATATCTGTGTTTAATCATACATGTAATTTTCTTTAATTATCAATTAAAGTGGCATATTGTAATACATGTAGAAGCATGTGGTACACGAATAAGACTTTAGTGTAAAATTTCTTTCTCTTACATTTGGATGTATTGGTAACGTATGCATTTTTTTGCAAGTAATGATTCATTTTTCTTCCTCCCTATAGAGACGAGGAACAAATTAAAAAGTTTATTGATGATAACCGAATTGGATATACTCGGTATAAATGCAACATATATAACGTATCATCAGAAATACAACCATGGGGTTTAATGTTAATATCGGTCTTTCGGCTATAAAAAGAGAATGGGCGTTTGAAATGCACATGATTTACTTACTATTGGGATTAATAGAAAGCCATTTGTCTATAAAGACATTCTTCATTATACATAATAAAATATTTAGGGTTTAAGTTGTAAGTGCGATATATATTATGCACCTGAAACATGAAGATATATGAATGTTTAGCTACATCAATAAAATGCAACTGACCTAGCAGCATCAGTAAATGTTACTTCATATCTATAACATGGCATAAATTTTAAACTTTTACGTTCTAGTTTATTGATTCTTGTTTCACAGGTTTTAGAAAAGCTGCATTACGGAGCAGTTTTCTAATAGCGACAACAACTGCACATTAATGCTGAGAATGGGTGAAGTAAAATCGTGTTATTTAAATAAAAAATGTAAAAACAACTCATTCTAGTTGAAATTTTTTGTGTGAAAATGTCATTTTTTGATCTTTTAATATGATAGGAAAAGTACACGTTAAACTACAGTATAGTTTGTAACTTTAAAATGTACCGGTTGCTTGTGACATCATAAAGGAGAGATTTGGGGTCATTCAGGTTTGCAGTTGACACAACTGTACGAGGAGAATTTCTATTCCAGTTTCCATTCATTATGGACTTTCCTAATATTCCCGAAATCCAATAAAGGTCTCTAAAGGAACAATATCATTATCATATATTATCATATATTATATATATATCATTATCATATATTATCTAATATCATTAGAACAATATCATTACAAAATAGAAATATTTATTTTTCATTGAAAAATATCATCATAATGTTTTTTAAATCATATAAAGATTTAGAAATAGTTTTATTTTGAAACAGTGCCTCGAATCTGCTAGGAAAACTTTCTTATTATAAATTCAGTGGTAGTTTTAATTGCCATAGATTTTTTCCTCAAATTTTAATGTTTTTTGCAGAGTATAAACAGCTACTTGGTCTCAATATACTGTTTAATTGTTTTGTTTTTCTTTAATTTGTCTTTTGTAAATATATTTCAAATCTTTCATGTGCAAAATTAATCTTTTGAACATATCGAAATCTTTTATGTTGAAATTGCATGTTACATGTAATATTGTTTACTAAATTTATAGTCATTATATCCAATTGAGTAGTTTTTTTGCTAGAGCTGCATGACAATGAAATATAGCTTACAATCTCCTCTACCATACTTCTTTTTTGATTTTCTTTGTTGATTAAGTTACATTAAAAGCTGTTTACGTAATCTGCTTTAAGTATCTATAGGGATGGATTGTATCATAACTATAGTCTACTACCAGCATTTTCAAATTATACCTAATTTCAAATCAAGAAATAAAGTAAAAAAGCAACAAGGGTTTGGTCTACTCATTGTAATAATAATAGATCAACAAACCCATTATGAGAGTTAACTGTTAATGAAGTTGGTTGTTCAAGTCCGATGTATATTGTTGACGTTGTTCCAGAATTAACTGAAAATGCCTTTATGCTAGACGAAGTAGGTTCAATCCATCCAAGAAGATTAGCAATCCAATCAAAATTCAGATCTATGATAGCAAGGGATAAAATTGAAGTATTTGTCAAAATGATATATACTATACTACGTACGATAATTCAATAAGAAGGAATTCCTCTGTTACGTTAAGCATAATTATGCAACCCACGATGATTTATCAGTGACACTTCTTTTCTAACGTTAAATCACAAATTATGAGTCCGTGTAAAAAGGAAATTTGGACTTCGACGTATTTGGTACATCAAAAGAAAGCATTGTAAGTATTCATTAATTTATCATAGATAATACATTTTAACATTTTTTATGAAATTGTGTGATATCTACTTATTTTTATTTGTGATGGGAGGCTCATTTTCAGCAGCTTACCTGATGCAAATTGAATGGACGTCAACGTTCTAATTTTTAAACTGATTATATTCAGTTCTTTCAATTTGTTGTTGCTATTGTCCACAAAATAGATAAGATGGCTGTTGGCGTCAACAGCAAATGTCTGAATAATGGAGGAGGAAACTGTTAAAATAGGATACCGGCCTCGTCTACCGTTGACGAAATGCACTTCATACATCGAAAACGCCGTTGAATTGTGCAAGATAAAGCCTTTCTCATGGAACCAGGAGCGATCTGTTGGAAAAAAATGTACAAAACTATTATCCAATATTACTTACACAAATTATTTATATATTTTTGAAAAAATCGAAAACATCTTTGAATTTTTTATTATATATCATTTTATAAATTAATTGCAAACAATGATGAATTAAAAAGAAGTTGACGTTAGGTAATTTTCTACCCTTGTTGTCTGCAGTCTGTCTCTCAATATGGTTACTCAATATATGTTTAGAAAATTAGACACGCATTTACAATAAATCTGAGTTGATCTTTACGTCGCGGGTTCGAATCCTACTGTGGGACGTGGAGACCGGTCGTTCGGATGAAACCGTATAAACCGAGGTCTCGTGTCGCAGTAGGTGCTGGCACGAAAAAGGTCCCTCACTGCTCAATGACCCTAAGTGCCGAGCAAAGGTCAAAATATGCAGCTTTCCACCGGCATGTGGTGGCGTCTCCATGAGTGAAAAATTCTCGAAAGGGACGTTAAACAAACAAACAAACAAACAAAACAATAAATTTGGTACGAAAAATTCCTGGTCCAAGAAAAAACTATAAGATTTTGAGAGAGGGTCTTGAAAAAGATGGGGATGTTATCTAGAGTTAATTTTGCTTTTCTATCATTTATGTAGAGAAAATACAATAAGAGACAAGGTTTTGTGGACCTGGAAACTAGGTGAACTACGTTTCCAAGATCCCTACATGAAGAATTTTAATTTTAAAAAATCCTATCTCAGCACCCTCTAGACTGAAATAAGAGTCATATTTTACATCTCATTGTGCATGACAATTAACGCTAAATAACTGAACAAAAATGTGTTGATTCTTTAATGTTAAATAAGGCATAGCAAACCCATGCACGTCATTCCATCTGAAGATATCAAGTAACCCTCGGCACAGAGGCATTCAGCTCCCTCTGGAGTGTTTACACAGATGTGTTGACAACTTCTAGAAGTGCAAGGGTCTGTATAATAAAAGAAAACTATATAAACTATGTAACGACAATTTATATTTAAAACCCTCTGGCAAATGCAGTTTATAGCGGTGTGAATTGTTGTTTATATATATATATATATATATATATATATTGGTAAACATGTACAAGCATTTTGTTTGACTGAGAACAAAATTGGACACATTCTAAATAATATGCTTTTCAAAATCCCTGACTTCTTAAAAAGATCTTCAAAATCCCTGCACAATATTTTGTACGAAAGCCTATTAGGATCAAACTACGGTAAAAAAAATTTTAAAAGGCGTTATAACGCCTTTTCAAAAGGCGTTATAACGCGAAAAAAGGCGAAATAACGCCTTTTGAAAAGGCCTTATAACGCGGAAAAAGGCGTAATAACGCAAATAAAGGCGTAATCACGCCTTTCCAAAAGGCGTTATAACGCGAAAAAAGGTATTATTACGCCTTTCCAAAAGGCGTTATTACGCCTTTCCAAAAGGCGTTATTACGCCTTTTAAAAAGGCGTTATTACGCCTTTCCAAAAGGCGTTATTACGCCTTTCTAAAAGGCGTTATTACGCCTTTCTAAAAGGCGTTATTACGCCTTTTAAAAAGGCGTTATTACGCCTTTCCAAAAGGCGTTATTATGCCTTTCCAAAAGGCGTTATTTCGCCTTTTGAAAAGGCGTTATTACGCCTTTTGAAAAGGCATTAATACGCCTTTCAAAAAGGCATTATTATGCCTTTGAAGGGCCATTATTATGTTTTTGACAGGCCTGTGCTTTTAAAGTGGGGGGGGGGGGGGGTCCCATAAAATTGACAAGCAAACAAAAAAACAAGAATCCCCCCCCCATCCCCGAAAAAAAAATAAACTGCCTAAACTTGAGGGGAAACTTTCTCTAATTTTTCGGTAAAACTTTTTTTAAATGCAATGACTTGCCCGAGTTTAACCATACTGCAACAAAATCTTAAGGGACCAAGCAATCAATCAATGATTTTTTTATATTTAAACTACAACAAGACTATTCTCCCAAAAAGTGGGGTGAGGGACCCCCCCCCCCCCACACACACACACACACTCACATTCGTACTACCGGCCTGTTTGAAAAGGAGTTGTATCCAAAAATGGAAAGGCGTTATTTTAAAATAGTAAATATATGAAAGACTGAACCAAAGCCATCTTTATTTATGCAATATTTAGATTATAGTTTTAATATTATAAATTATATTATAAAATTATAGTATTTTCTATATTTCTGCACATCTCGCAGACAGTTGTTTGCATTTTGCATGCATATTAATAGAAGTCAACACTCTACTTTTGAAAATCCAGGATATAGGCAGAACCAACTTTGGGCTTTTCTAGCCACTTATTAAAAATTCATGTCAAATTTGAAATATTTTTCTCTCCTCTTGGTAAAAAACAGGCAAAGTATTTGCATAGGTATAATGAGCAATTAGCCTTCAACAAAATTTCTGAAATCCATACACCTTGGTAGAAGCGTCTGGCATCAGAGAAGGACTAAGTTGGTTTAACACTGAATATATTTTACACCTTTAAAAATCTTTTTTCCTAGAAAATCTAATTATAATCAGCCCCCAGGTTCGTCTAAGTAAGTCATGTATTGAAAAAAAACAGGCGTAATAACGCCTTCTGGAAAGGCGTAATAACGTCTTTTGGAAAGGCGTAATAACGCCTTTTGGAAAGGCGTTATAACGCCTTTTAGAAAGGCGTTATAACGCCTTTTAGAAAGGCGTAATAACGCCTTTAAGAAAGGCGTAATAACGCCTTTTGGAAAGGCGTAATAACGCCTTTTGGAAAGGCGTTATAACACCTTTTAGAAGGCGTAATAACGCCTTTTAGAAGGCGTAATGACGCCTTTTGGAAAGGCGTAATAACGCCTTTTAGAAAGGCGTTATAACGCCTTTTAGAAAGGCGTAATAACGCCTTTTGAAAAGGCGTAATAACGCCTTTTGGAAAGGCGTAATAACGCCTTTTTTCGCGTTATAACGCCTTTTCATTTTTTTTTTTTACCGTAGTTTGATCCTAATAGGCTTTCGTAATTTTGAGCTTACAATTAAAAATAAAACATTTTTGAATTTATCACTAAAGCATGCGCCTCGCTCGATGAATATCTTTTCTAGAATCTACATTATCGAACTCGTCCCAAAATAGTTTAAACATTCCCGATTATGTGTCAAGTTTATCAAAATGTTTATTGTTTAAGACTTAACATTCCTTACCGATGTATTCCTTAGAGGTTTCTGCATCATAAACATGTACTGCATATGGCTGTGCTGTATTTATCCTTAGACTGTAAAGCTTTTTTCCTGATGCTGCATCTACTCCAAACATTGCTCTAGCTCCAGAGCTTACAACATGCAACATTCCCTGTAAAATGATATACCAAGAGTATGAGTATTACCAGAAATGAAGACATTTAAATGAAATTAGGTTCGATAAGCAGATTAAGACAGTTACACAGTTTTTTTATGCCCCCGGATCGAAAGATCCCGGGGGTATATTGTTTTTTTTTTTTTTGTCTGTCTGTTGTCAACTTTAACCTTGCCAATAACTTTTGATTGGTTGGAGCTATGACTTTCATATTTCACATGTGTATTCCTTGTGACAAGACCTTTCTTTGGGTACCATCATATTTGACCTTTCGACCTTGACCTTGGAGTTTAACCCACTTTTGCAAATTTTATGAGACTTTAACCTTGGCCATAACAGTTGGTGCTTAGGGTTTTCAAACTTTACTTGTGTATTCCCTGTGACAAGGCCTTCCTTTGGATATCAACAACTTTGACCTTTTGACCTTGATCTTGGATTTTGTCCTACTTTTGAAAAACTTTAACCTTGGCCATAACTTTTGAACAGTTGGTGCTTGGGGTTTCAAACTTCACAAGTGTATTCCTTGTGACAAGACCTTCCTCAGGATATCAACCTATTTGACCCTTTGACCTTGACCTAGGAGTTTGACCTACTTTTGAAAAACTTTAACCTTGGCCATAAATTTTGAATGGTTAGTGCTAGGCCTTTCATACTTCACATATGTAATCCTTGTGACATCAACTTCCTTTGAATACCAACCACTTTGACCCTTGACCTTGACATAGGAGTTTGACCTACTTTTGAAAAACTTTAACCTTGGCCATAATTTTTGAATGGTTGGTGCTAGGGCTTTCATACTTCAAATATGTAATCCTTATGACAAGACCTTCCTTTGGATACCAACCACTTTGACCCTTTGACCTTGACATAGAAGTTTGACCTACTTTCGAAAAACTTTAACCTTGGCCATAACTTTTGAATGGTTGGTGCTAGGAATTTCATACTTTACATATGTAATCCTTGTGACAAGACCTTCCTTTGGATACCAACAACTTTGACCTTTTTACCTTGATATAGGAGTTTGACCTACTTTCGAAAAATTTTAACCTTGGCAATACCTTTTGAATGGTTGGTGCTAGGGCTTTCATACTTCACATATGAAATCCTTGTGACAAGACCTTCCTTTGGATACCAACCACTTTGACCTTTTTACCTTGACATAGGAGTTTGACCTACTTTCGAAAAATTTTAACCTTGGCCATAACTTTTGAATGGTTGGTGCTAGGAATTTCATACTTTACATATGTAATCCTTGTGACAAGACCTTCCTTTGGATACCAACAACTTTGACCTTGACCTTGATGTTTTACTTACTTTTAAAAAACTTCAACCTTCGCCATAACTTTTGAACAGTTGCAGCTAGGGCTTTCAAATTTAACATTTTTTTTATCTTTTGGCCTGGATTTTGACTTGCATTTGAGAAACTTTAACCTTCGCCATAAGCTGCCATACGGGGGCATCAGTGTTTCACAAACACATCTTGTTTTTTTTTTTTTTTTTTTTTTGGTCAATTTTTACTAATTCCATGACAAAAAAAAATTATCTTTTTATGAAGTTTGGGTAAAGACATGTTCGTATTTTAGTGTATTTAAAATTAAAAGCATTTGACTGAGCTATAGTGTATTATTTTATATTATCTCCTCCCTCCCTCCCTCTCTCTCTCTCTCTCTCTCTCTCTCTGGAGAGGAAAAGAGAGAGAAAAAATCCAACGTAATACCGAGGACGGTCGTCTGTATCTCTCTACTTGCTTTCTATTTTTTTTTCCATAGGAGTAGTCATTTCTTCTACCACAAAGCAATATCAAAGGTTTTATCTTGGACCATTCCAGTTTAACTTTGTGTCAATAAAGCGTTAAGCAGTTGCATCATTATATACTAAAAGTGACCATTAGTTCATATTTAAAGAAAGATAAACTGAACTCAAATTTGACTGGGTTGCGAGGTGACAACATAAATAAAAAAAAAGGACTGTACAGGCAGAAAATTATTGAATTAAGAGTTCGATTCCTTTTTTTTTTTTTTTTTTTTTTTTTGTCTACAATTATAAGGCACAACTGAACATATTACCTTTTTATATCAGAAATGGAATTTTAAGTTATCAGTTTGTTTGTTTGTTTGTGTTAAATTTTCCTCTCAAGAATTTTTCACTCATATGGAGAGGCCACCACTTGCCGGTGGAGGGCTGGAAATTTAGACCTATACTCGGCACTCAGGGACATTGAGCAGTGAGGGATCTATTTCGTGCCAGCACTTACTGCGGTCTATGGTCTCATCCGAAGGACCGGTCCCCACCTTAAGTTATTAGTTTGTTTGTTTGTTTGTATGTTGTTTAACGTCCCTCTCGAGAATTTTTCACTCATATGGAGACGCCACCACTTGCCGATAGAGAGCTGCAAATTTTGTCCTATACTCGGCACTTACGGCAATTGGGCAGTGAAGGATCATTTTCGTGCCAGTACCTACTGCGACACGGGGACCTCGGTTTATACGGTCTCATCCGAAGGACCGGTCTCCACGTCCCACAGTGGGATTCGAACCCGCGAAGTAAGGATAAACTCCTTACTCCGCGACTCTAGAGCAGACGCTCTAACGACTGTGTCACGCGGCCTTAAGTTATTAGTAAGTATATCTCTTAAATTTGATCTTCTCGAAAATTTCAACATCATAATATTTCTCATGCATTTGACTTTAGAATGTCAGTCAATAAAATCGGTGAGGTAAAGTTTTCCATGAGATCTGTTATTTAGTAATATACCGGTATATTCTATTATATTTATTTAGTATTTAAATATTCTACATTGACCATGATCCTGTTAATGTTTAAGCTAAATGATTACTCAACAGTTTGCTGAGATAGAAATAAACCAACATGTTTCCTTTTGTGCATGTATTCTAGAAAAGTCTGTTACCTCCAACATGATGGCTTCTGTTAATGCAAAGTCCATTACGGAAGCCGAATTTAAAGATCAGTGGCAAGCAGAAGCAAGATGAATCGTATTTGATATTACAATTGATTACTGTCCACTTACTTTAGATAAAAAAATAATTAAATAAAGGGATAATGAATGTGTATCCTAGTGGCATACGGATTTGGGCCATTAGTTTGACGAGATTGTTCACTCTCCACGATCGACTCATGCGTTCATTGTCTGAGAGAGGAACGAACGACAACTCTGCATAGGAGATTGGAGATTGTTGAGACGTTCTGATGTGAATTTAAGACCCCGTTTCTTTTCTTTTCTGCAAGTACTCAACATTCGTCAATTGTATATCCGATATAAAATATGTTTTTGTACGTTCTGTATGAACATTATATACGAAGTCAATTTAACTATTAAAACAAATGTTTATATACTTGGCGGATAAAGTGGAACCCAAAGTGAACACAAAAGTAACTGGAACTCTTGATTAACAAGCAAACCTACTCAATTACCTCATAAAAATGTAATCCAGTCGCAGGAACATTGTTGCTACGTCGCAGTACTTTTCTGTTTAATCCGTAATAGTCGCTGACCTCGACAGTGTGTCTGCCATAGTCTGCCCAGTACAGTAAGCTATTGATAACATCAACAGAAAGGGACAGAACTCGTTTCAATCCTGTGTGCACTATTACAGTCCTATTATCTCCATTCATGGAGGCCTTTTCAATGCGTGGATTCACATCATTATCGGAAAAGAACATCAGTCTGTTGGAATGATTAACAAGGTCGCAGAAAAACATAAAAGAATCATTTTTACCTGTACATAAATACTGCAATATAAAATGAAAGAAAGTTCAAACAAGAAAAAAAGGTCAAAATAAGACACTGGGAATTTTGAGAAAATTATAGTGTAGCTTGAGAAACAATCTTCATGTACCTTTGGAGTTTATATACACTTCTTTATTTTCAGAAGGACTACTATTGACATATTTTTTGTCTTTTAAATAAAATTATTTGTACTGTCTTCCAATTTTGCAAGGACATTTTTCATCCTTTGTAAAAGAAAACTAGATTATGAGTTATTAGCGTGAGTATTTAAGTATTACCCAGCCTCGGGATCTAGTGCCAATCCTTCTGGTTGTTTCAAATTGTTGTGGATAATCAATTTATATATCGTTGTATTGTCGAGATATGCTGGTTTCATGGCTATCCAATTAAGCAAGGAATCGCACCAGTATAAATTTTTTGAAACATAGTCAAATGCAATCTGGGCATTTCCGATAGACCTCCCTCTGTATACAACTGAAATAGGAATGGTTTCATTCTGCCAGATGGTAAAGTTTTGGAATGCGTAAATTGAATATTCAATGGCTGCAAAAACGATCTTCCTCTCTGGATCTGACGATATGCTAATGATCTGAGCGCCTGAAGGATTTAAAGACATTGACACATTTCCGAAGTGACTGGCGGGGTTTCTAGGTATTTCTGTGATGGAGGTTAGCGAAGCAGGATTCCACATTCCCAATATCAGACCTTTATCATCAGGAAGACCTTGAATTATATTAATTTTAAATTAAATTATATTTTATTTCATTTCCAACTTTGTTACCTGGCATGTGGAAGTCTTTATTTCAATTAATTTTCTTTTCTTTTTCAGTGAAAATAAATTACAGATGGGGTTTATAATATATGTACAATTGATATGTAATGACTGCAACAGGCAACTTGTTTGCAAGTTTAATCATTCTGAATTCACCATGAAAACTATATTCTGTGTACATTTTTTTTCCTTTATAATATTTGAGGTGGGGTATCTAAACAACACTGTACAGCAATTAGGGAACGCCATTTTTGTGCTATAATATCAGTCTTGTAGAGTAGGCTTTCCCCTCTAAAGTCACCCCTCCGAAAAACTGGATCAAGAGCAGGATTTCTCACCGGAAATGGGCTCTAGAGTAGGACTTTTCCCACGAAAAAATGACTCTTGAGTAGAATTCCCCCTACGGAAATCCCACATAAGATTCAACTTTCCGGGGGGGGGGGGGGGTCTACTCCGTGTAATAGTTATGGAGTGCGATTTCCGCCGGAGCCAATCTCCCCGATAAAATATTATACATGTGCTTATATCTGAGGGGTGGAGAGGGGCGATACATTGTCACGAGTGTTCCTTTAATTTTCCAACAGGCAGACAATTTTAAAGAAACTTCAAAAAAATATGAACAAAAAGTCTAGTTGTGCATTCAACATTTAAAATTTTCAAAATGCAACCAGTTCTATTGAATCACACGAACTATGAAAATTGAAAATCTTTAATCTATTTTCTCTCAGTAATTGCCCAACCAATTCTTTTAAAACATTAGGTTTTATTCTTTGCATTTGGTCAAACTGGTTTCTGAAAGAAAAAAAAGTACAATATTATCTTTTGCACAAAATATTGTCTATATGATTCTAGCATTTATAAAATAGGAGAAATCCTACTCTGATATAGAAAGAGAGGGAAATTTGGCTCTAGTGTGAGATTGCCCCTAAAGGGGAAGTCCTACTCTAGAGTACAGATTCGGGGGGGGGGGGGTGCTGTGAGGGAAATCCTCCTATACAAAACGGGAGATAATTTCATAATGCTTTAAATACTTTAAACATTGTAACAAACTAAAATTTAATTAGAACACATTTTTTGTCTTAATCAATTAAGGTTCATAAACCCTCTGCTTACTCATATAAAATGTGCATTTCCAAAAGAAACTTGATTGTATGTTGTTTTACATGTACGTCTCACTCGAGAATTTTTTACTCATTTAGAACCAAATACCAGTTACACCAGTGAAGGGCTTCAAATTTAGACTTGCACTTTTTACCTAGGACCATTGAGAAATAAGGGTTCCCTATCGTGCAAACGCCCACAGTGACACGGAACTTCGGTTTTTGAGGTCTCATCCGAAAGACCTGTAACTTTCACTTCTTGGCGAAGGAACAGTCACTACCTCTGTTTATGTCTCAGATTGGATGCAGAGCAGCGAATCGAACCTGGGCCTCCCTTATTAGTCCCCTACCGGTGAAACCGGAGGGGACTATAGGTTTCCTCTGAGTCTGTCCGTCCGTCTAGCTATCTGTCTGTCTGTCTGTCTGTCCGTCTGTCCCTCTGTCTGTCAGTCTGTTCCACTTGGTTTTCCGCACTTTTTATCTAAACGCTTGCAGATATTGAGCTGATTTTTGGTATGTGAGTGTATCTTGATGAGTTACAGATCAAGTTCGCATTTCGTTCCACTTCATTGATTTTTGAAGGAATTATGGCATTTTCAATTTTGAACGGGAACCAGATTACACTTGCCGGTAGGGGACTAGTATTGCTAATGCAATACTCTTAGAATGCTTGTTATAACAAGCATTCTGAGAGTATTGCATTAGCAATACTAGTCCCCTACCGGCAAGTGTAATCTGGTTCTGTTCCCGTTAAGAATTGAAAATGCCATAATTCCGTCAAAAATTAATGAAGCGGGACGAAATGCAAACTTGATCTATAACTAATCAAGGTAAAGCCACATACCAAAAATCAGCTCAATATCTACAAGCGTTTAGAAGAAAATTGCGGAAAACCCCTAAAAATTGAAAAGGCCGTAATTCCGTCAAAAATCAATGAAGCGGAACGAAATGCAAACTTGATCTGTAACTCATCAAGATACACTCACATACCAAAAATCAGCTCAATATCTGCAAGCGTTTAGGAAAAAAGTGCGGAAAACCAAGTGGGACAGACTGACAGACAGACAGAGGGACAGACAGATAGACAGACGGACAGACAGACAGACAGACGGACGGACAGACGGACGGACAGACTCAGAGGAAACCTATAGTCCCCTCCGGTTTCACCGGTAGGGGACTTATAAAGAAGGCATAAAAGGGTGGATCTTCAAAACTACATACATATCACCACTTTTCACATTGGTAGTATTTGACCATTTGTGCCTCCATCCTAATACATCAGTCGCAAACTGCATGTAGGTAGGGGTCTTTAATGATCGTATTTTGTCTAATTGAGACTATTGAGTAATATAAACATTTGAAAATTTTGAATGGCAACCAGTATTCTAGATTAAGAAAGCCAATTGGTATCAAAATAAGGTGAGAAAATGAAAGGGCATTATATCGAAAAGTAAAAGGGCGTAATACTGAAAAAGCGTAAAAACGCAGAATAATAAGGTAGTATAACGCCAAAATAGGAGAAATAATAATAAAAAAGGACATTTTGACCCTTTTCAAAAGACGTATTTACGGGAAGAAGAACAAGCTGTATTACGCTTATTATAAGGCCATCGAAAGAAAAAAAAAGTGTTATTAAGACTTCTGAAAATGAGTATAATAATAGGAAATGGAAGGGCATTATAACACAAAGTGAAAAGACTTTATTACACCTTTTTAAAAGCGTTATTATACCTTTGAAAGAACGTTATTACGCTAATTGAAACTAGTGTTATCACGATAGTTGTACATAGGAGTAATAACGCGAAGTGGAAAGGCGTCAATTATAGAGGAATCAAAGCCATCATTATTCATGCAATGCATGTAATATTTTAAAACACTTTTCTGTGCTTCTCCTCACATAACTATTATGAACCAACCCTCTCACAACAATTGTGAAAATTATGACCCTGGGGTCCAAGATTAAGGCCCAAGCAGGGGATAAGCTGGTCAAGTATTGAAAAAGTTCAAACTTTTTGCATGAGTACAAGAAGTAATGACCCTTCAATCCCATCAAAATTGATAAATCCATTTTGATGGAATGCATTAGACACATGTTAGAGTAGGACTAAAGTTAGTAACATATTGTCATTAAAATTAAATTATACCTTTAAAAATCTTTCTCCCTGGAAATCTGGTTGTAAATTGTTTGAAGTATTATAATGAATAATTAATCTACCATATTTGTGAAATCCTCCCCATGGATCCAATAAGATATGAGTCCTTCACCTAACGCCTTTTGAACTGTGTTATGAAGCCTTTTCGAAAGATGTTATAATGCCTTTCCATTTCACATTATTACGCTTTTTCAAAAAAAAAAAAACTCGATAATGCCTCTACACTTCGCGTTATAAAACCTTTGTGTTTTTACGCTTCTTTTTTTTTACTTTGTGTTATTACGTCTGTTAGAAAGGCATAGTAACACCCCTTCACTTTGCATTATTGCGCTTTTTGAAAGACATAATCCCTTTTTTCTTACATTACGCTTTCAAAGTGTTATAACACTTTTTAAAGTCGCGTTATTACGCTTTTTATTATCCACATTACTTTGCATTATAATGTCTTTTAATTTTTTTTCCTCCTAGTTTAATCCTTACGGGATTGCAAACTTGAGGTTTGAACTGCTAATAGTGAATTGTTAGTTACGTTCTTAAATCCGATTGCCTGATTGAAGGACTTGCTGAAGGAAAGGGTATTGAAAAGAATAATAAATGTTTAAAAAAAAAAAAACCTTTTTTTTAATCTTTATTTTTTGTATCAATTTTCTATCTCAATCCAATATATTCTTGTAAAAACGTCTGAATTTTAAATGTATTTTGAAAAGACTTTAGCTCTCTGGCGAATGACGTTTGCTTTTGAAGTTTTGTATTTGTAAAATGTACATATGCCTAAATAACTACATTTAAACAAGATAAACTTAAGATGTGTAAAACCTCCTTTTTCTTAACTCAGGACTCATTAAGTTGGTTTGAGAATATGTAGTAAAGTTAAAAAGGAAAATATTCTAAAATATGCTAAGGTTTTTCAATCACATGTCACGCCACAGACACTCACCTAATATTTTCTTCACAACTCTGTAGCAAATTCTTGTAAGGCAAAAGGTTTTTAGGCCTTAAATATAAATCAATGTCAATAATCTATTGTGCTTTAAATTCAACATTGCCGTGGCCAACAATATCAGAAACCTTGAATTGCATGATTATTGTATTTGTACCTAGTAAATTATTGTAATAGTACCTCATATATATAGTGCATTTTCTAACCTTGAACGTGTGCCCATATCATGACAAACATTCTTTCAAAATAAAAAGGTGTATTTCCGCATGTTATCTTAAAATCAAGGAAATATTTAGATCCAATTTGAAAATGAGGTTAATTTAATGCGTAAATAATTTTATTTTTTTTTTATATTGAGCTATACAATAATTCAATAACATGTTCAGAGGCACTTAGGAAAAAATACAATTTTGATCATAAAAAAATTTAAGGTCAGACGACACGTTCCTCAATACTATATATTTTTCCCCAAGAATTTGTCATTTAAGTATTGCTACTGAAACAAGTTTCAGTAGCAAGAACCATATTCGATTGGATTCTCGCTATATCCGAGGGCCCCTATAAAAGTCGCTGACTTGGTCACTGTTCAGAGTAATCAATCGTCACGGTGTAGAAAGACGTATGATATACAGCACTTCGTAGCGACAAAATATAAGTGTGTACCTATTCTAATGCAGGAGAGAAAGATACCAAAGAAACGTACAATAGTTGCACAGGTCAGTGCAGTATAAAGTACCAACCAGACCCAACCTGATACAAAGCAGTCCCAGAGCAGTCCCGGGGACTGCTTTCTGGGACTGCTAAAGCAGTCCCACAGCGGTCCCAGAGCAGTCCCATAGCAGTCCCACAGCGGTCCCAGCGGTCCCAGAAAGCAGTTCCAGCAGTCCCAGTGGGCGGGGTTTATTAATTTAATGGGTGGAGCTTACTCAGAATGAGATTACCAATAAACAATGTAACTATAAAAGGCAGTTGAAATTGATGATCAGTTCTTTCTGAGTAGTATCAACAACTATTTACAATTCTTACGCTACAGTCATTTCTGAACTTTTAAGAAAATTACAGTACGCGTGTAGAAACAAATAATAATTATTGAACGAAGAAGATGTTCACACCTATTAAAACATGAATATTTAAACACAACTATTTGGTATATTTATTTTTCACCAAAATAAATCAGTTTCTTTTTTTTCCTGTTATTGATATTGGTTTTCATATTTATTTTGTATATAGAAAATTAAACTTGAATTGTTTATTTTCTACCAGAATTAGCTTTAAATAGATCTTATATTTATAGAGCAAGACCGATTCCCATACTATACTCTGAATGCATTTTTCTTTAGTAATGGCGCTTTTGAAAAATTTTTTGTGAAATATTGCCGAGTATTATATTTCAGTCATGATTATTTCTAATGACTTGCCTATTTAATTATCATTAAATTCTTAGTTTTAAGTACTTTGTTATATAAATGTTCGAGTGTACATCTGTAAATCACGCGAATGGAACCCTCAGATTATATTCAAAATTATTTAATCCCGAAATAAATTTATACACAATTATTGAAACAAAGATTTTTTTTGCAGTACATAGATTGAAATTAGTGTCATTGTTGACCAGCGTGTTCAGTGATGTGTAACACTGATACCCAAATAACATCAGTTGACTATCTACTGATTACCCTAACAAAAAAACACTATAGTAAACTATAGTTAACTATAGTTTACTATAGTTAACTATAGTAAATGAAAGTTCCAAAGTTTTCACTATAGTAAATCAAAGTTCCAAAGTTTTCACTATAGTAAATCAAAATTCCAAAGTTTTTACTATAGTAAATCAAAGTTCCAAAGTTTTCACTATAGTAAATCAAAGTTCCAAAGTTTTTACTATAGTAAATCAAAGTTCCAAAGTTTTTACTATAGTAAATCAAAGTTCCAAAGTTTTTACTATAGTAAATCAAAGTTCCAAAGTTTTTACTTTGGTACTATAGTTAAGTATAGTAAACTATAGTTGACTATAGTTTACTATAGTATTTCTTTTGTTAGGGTATGCCCAAAGGCGATTGAAACCACAGGTGTTGACATCATTTTATACAATTGTATTGCTTTTTATTAATCGGTCAGATACACACAAACAAAACAAATAAGAAATAAGTCACGATTCCCGATATTTTCAAATGTTTATTTTTTAAATATATATAAATGTACTCTTTTAATGACTTGTTTATAAATTAAAAACTAATTCATAAATAAATTCCCCAATAATTGTTCACATTGATTATGTAACAGAAGAATGGTAGAATAATTTTATTTTATGGTCATTTAATAAATTATTAGGTCTTATTTGAGTGCGGTAAAAAATAGCATGGAGTGCTCTATTTTAAGCATGGTATTAGTTTTTTCAATTAAGAAAAAAATCCAGTACAGTACGTCCCTCTGAATATCTTACTGAAATGACAAGTTGTTTTTGTTTTTTTTTTAAATAGTGTTAATACAAACTTTGAATACATAATTTGACAACATTAGTTTATTAAATAGGCCTAGATAATTTTTTTTCCAAACACCTGTATTGAAGTTTATTTCAAGGGATAAGAAATCATTCCCTGACTTCCTTTTTAACTTCTTTCATTTGTAAAAAATAAAATTAATTCTAGACTACGATTGTGTAAATTTACAGCCCCTGAAGACATTTAGTAATTACATGTTTAACTATCTCTACTTATTTAATTTTTGTAAGAAATACTTGTTTGTTTGTTTGTTTGTTTGTTTTTTTTTTTTTTTTTTTTTTTTTAATCTTAAACACCTCTCTGCAAAAGGTAAACAAAACAACAACAGGGAGTTGCAAATTCAGAATACACAAGGGGCGGAGCTATCATGCCACTCAGAACCTTTTTCACGCATGAGTGAACAAAGCAGTCCCAGGGACAGCTGGGACTGCTGGGTCTGCTTTCTAGAGCAGTCCCAGAGCAGTCCCACAGCGGTCCCAAAGCAGTCCCGGGGACTGCTTTCTGGGACTGGTTAGGTGTCAGGTTGGGTCTGGTTGGTACTGTATAAACGAACTCTTGTAAATACACGTTACTTCAATAAAAAGTAAACAAAGGTAATGCACGATAACCAGTACGAACACGGGTCCCCATTCCACGCCGATACCCGTGACAATAAAGCAGTCAGGTGTAACGAATGCGAAGAGGATACCCTGGTGCTGATATCGTAGATAGTAATATCGAAAATGGCGTATGCCTATTTACGAGTCGTGTTCAGTTTTAAGACACGCTTTATTCGAACAACACGCTCTTCTGGAGATGGAAAACAACTATGTTCTCAACAGGTGTAATAACCTTGAAATACATGCCATGTTTGTAAACATATATTCCTACATACAACGTATACATCAGCCAAACAATTGTAAAACCAAAGCCAGAATATTTTTAAAGCGTACGTAAATTTGGAAATACAGTGGACCTTCAGATATCCGGACGCCAGATATCCGGACACTTCAGTTTCCGGACGATTTTTCATGGGAACGAAATTTTTTAACGTTATTTTGTCTCGTTTAACCGGAATTCCGCGTTCCGTATCCGGACGGTCTTTTTTCACCACAAAATGAATTTTTACGTTATATTTTGGTTCATTTATCCGGACGATAATTTTTTAACTTGTCTGTCAAGTCTGCTCAGATTTCTTGATTTGGGTGTGAATTGTTGTAAAAACACTGGTCTGGCTGTTTGTTTTAAAAGATGATCACCTGCGACCTGTTATCAATGGCTTGCGGCAAGGTTAATTGTAGATCGATAGGTACGCACGAGACTCTCACTTCTCTAACATGGTTTAGATACGTATTAATTAAGGGAAATAATTTTATAAGTCTAGGATAATTTTTTCGTAGTCGGCAAATATATTTCTTTTACTGTTAGAATACAGTCGAAACATGGTTTTATGTATTTATAGATATGACATCGGAGCTTTTTATGCACAGTATTTTGTGTGCAAAAAGCATTCTATGATTTGATAAATTTATAAAATATCTTTCAAAATTACACAATCGTTAATACGATCTCGCTTTGGATGATTACGATTAGCGTTCGTATACATGTGCAGATTATGTCACATTAAGCATTGATGGATGTTCTTGAATATTAAATAAGACTCTACCGACAGTACTGACATCGCTACTACATATGTATATAGGAGAAGTTGATTCATTAGACACTGAGAAGCAGAAATGACTAATGTGACCATATATACATGTAAACACGTTTTTTCCAATGAAACATGTACTTTTTTATTTATTTAAACAAGTATTGATAAGTACTAACTTATATTAAAGTATTTAAACAATAAAACATATTGATATAAAGCAACTTTCTTTACTATTGCCAATGGTATGAAAGGCCATATATCTAAAATCAGGCAATTCAGGTATTCGGACGCTTCACATATCCGGACAAATTGACTGGGAACCAAAGCGTCCGGATACATGAGGCTCCACTGTAGTTGACAGTCTTTTACATGTACATGAAAAGACATTACTGTTTATTATTAGAATATTTGGATCCAGCAGGCATATTTGTGTACAAGTTTTCTTTTCCTTATTCGTTTCGTTCTTTCTAAATCTATATTCAAATTTCTTTTTAAAATTATAATTTCTGGTATTAAAAAAACCCTCTGTTTTTGGAGGTCCGTGTTTGCTCTGCTCCCACTTTGTATTGTTTTAGACTTTGAGCTTGAATACTGTTCGTTATCTCCATATTTCATAAACATAATGCAAATTTTTACATCACCTGATGTAGGGGTACTGTATTAAACAGTTCAGCAAGTACATCTTTCTTTTGTCATTCCTTCTCTCTCTCATATTTATTATCATTTGTCAATCGTAAATCAACTTTTCTTATTCCTTGATTAATTTTATCAAAAAACTTTGTTTGACAATTTCATCTAACAAACAGAAACTTTTTCAAAGAAGTAACTTCTCATGATAAAAAAAAAACCTTGTGAGAAGAAATATACATTCGTTTAGTAAAGGAATTAACAAAGTGTTTTTTTTTTATCTTTTATACATGTTAAAAGACTTTGATTAAAAACTAATGATTTTTTACTTCATTTCAAATACATTATCGATCTTCATTACAAATATCTAATATATTTGATATCATTAAATACAAATTTAAAAAGGGGACAACATCAAAGCAGCATTGAATGGTTAATAAATTGAGGAACTTTTGTTTTGTTAAATTGTAAATTTGTATTTAATTTCAGATTTAATTATAAATATAAAATCAATGCGTTTTGACTTACCAAAAGAAAAGTACACATTTGTTGCTGTGGTTATAAGACAAACTATCGCATGTAATACAAACATAATTGTTTTATGAGAAACGAACATCCATTTAAATTAAAAAGCAATATATAACTGGATAATTGGGGAAAGTACAGTACTTTTTGTAAACACTGAATAAGGAAGTCACTTCTGTTCTGCTTTGTCAAATTTGAACAATTTTTTTAGAAGGACTGTACATATACATGTATCACTTTCAAAGCAGCCTGTACCTGTATTTATTTACGTGCGTTATGAAAGATGATTTATAATGGTTTACTTAAATGTACCTACGTTAACATAAAATATTAAAGATTCAGTTTGATATTCATGACGATCAATTCATCATGGAACAAAAAAAATTGATTTAACGACAAGAATCCATCCAGTCGTATCACCTTTGAAGAAGGGTTTCAAAACTGATTGTGTTGTTTTAAGTTCCAATCGTGTTTTGCTTTAATACCCATTCGTTGTTGTTTCTTCGACAAGCCCCGGCAATTGAAGTGAAAGTCGCAGGTCTTTCGGATGAAAACTTAGAAAACGAGCCCCCTTGTCACGGTAGGTGTTAGCATTGTAAAGGACCCTTACTACCAATAAAAGGTCTAAATTTGAAGCCCTTCATCAGTCTTTGGTGACGTCTATAGAGTGGCAAATTCTCAAATGGGACTTAAAACATCTCTCGCTGTGATAGAATTAATAGAGATTTCTTATATAATGATTGTTAAATGAGTTTACATCAGACAATTTTCAATTTTAATCTCAACCCTCTTATATTATCGTTTTTAACTTTGATTTGGTTACTTACATGTACATAAGAATTGATATTTTATATCATACACTGTCTTTCATTACGTGTTTATCAAAGATATAAATCTGTAATGATTGTAATTTAAGACAATTTTTTATTTCACATTGTTACATACAAGTATCAAAGCAAAATTAATAATTTTTTCTCTAAATTACTTTTACATAATGGAGAAATGTGAATTTCTCGTAAAACTTTCTGTAGTTGATAAGTAAATTACACTCACAAAAATAAAGCTGTTAGTTATTTGTTTTTTTTCATCAGGTATCAGTTGGCGTTTAGAAAACTGATTAAGGAAAAGCTAAAAGCCCTACTGAAAAAAACCCCGTTAGTTTCTGACTAATTCAGATTTCAATATAAAACATAACAAATGTTTAGTAGCGATCCAAAAAATAATTTATATATTACAATCAATGTAAAATTTTAAAACAAATATTTGTCTGCTCATAAGTTCCTTGCTGTAGATGAGTAGCATAGTTTATACAGGATTCAGATACATGTCCTTTATTGGTTCCACATATTCTGTAATGAACTGATCATCAGTGGCAATGTATTCAGCAGGTTCTTGCCCCTCTTCTCTATAACTTCCAGTCAAATGTCCACAAGGGTACAGATACCTGTCGTCAATTGGTTCCACATATTCTGTAATGAATTGGTCATCGATGGTTACGTATTCAGCAGTTTCTTGCCCCTCTTCTCTATTAATTCCAGTCAAATGTCCACGATTTCTGATTATCGAGTAATTGTGTTCCGTGTGCACTGGTGATGTCTGGTACGAATCGCTATAAAATCAAATAGATAACATCAGAGTCTGAATAGAAAAAAATCTTTTGTAAGAAAGTGTTTTATTTGTTACATTTTTGATATTTATGTGCCCGACATATGTGACATTTTCTGGGCGTACATAATTTTAACTCTGGATTCTAGCCAATTGGGTAAATTGTAGTTTGGTATCCATTGTAAACCCTACATGGTGGTTGACACGAAAGATCTACAGGAATTAAAAGAGGTTTTCTTCTGACGTGATTTAAGACCCACCAAACTGATTATCATAGGCTTTCCTCTATCTCTGCGAAACTACTGTTTGTGTAAATGAGACAGAGTCTTATGGCCCTAGGGGTAGGAAGGAGCAACAATAGGGGATCAAAGTCTTACATGGAATTATACAGGGAACAATCTTTTAAAATCTTCTTCACAGGAACAGTTAAGTTATATGCAAGATCTGCAGGTAGTACTGATTCAAGTTTGCTCAAATTGGGGCACCCTGGGATAGGGTTAAACCACTGTAAGGGATTGAAGGTTGAAGGTTTATCTAGGAATATATATGGAAAATTCTTCTAAAGAACAGCAGGGTTTACATATAATATATAAGCATCCTTATGTAGTGCAGATTCAAATTTGTAAAAATCCTGGCCCCCAGAAGGGAGGGATATATATATATATATATATATATATATATATATATATATATATATATATATATATATATATATATATATATATATATATATATATATATATATATATATATATATATATAAGTATTCCATTCCCATTTTGTATAGATTTACGTTGATAAAGACGATTCTATGAACTAGGACGGGTCCACAGTATGGCCTAAATGTCTATGGGAATAAAAAGGGAAAAAATCTTTTATAGAAATTCTTAAGGATAGTAGAGCCAAGGTGACTCAGGTGAACATTGTGATCCATGTATCTCCTGTTATAATCATGACCAAAACTGAGACGCATACAGGGTCCAAAGTTTGACAAAGTTATAATAAACAACTTCAAATTAAAACATTACAATTACCGAGATGTGTTTTTTCTTTTGAGGAAACACGCTATTGCAAGAGTTACAGCGAAAATTATTCCAGCGATGGCTGCAATTGATGATCCAATGTAGACATATCTATTGTATATTTCAAAATCGTCTTCGCTATCGTGTTGTGAGGATGTGTTTCCTATGAAAAGAAATATAAGAAAATAAAATGGTAAAATTATTTATTATTAAGAAGTATATTGTATATTCAATATTTTATTTGTTACATTTTTGTAAGTTCTATTTTAGTGTTAAGTGTTGTTTTTAACATAATTTTTACAGTGTATTTATGATATGATTACAATTATTTAGAGACTGGTGTACAATGTTATCATCATTTCTACAGAGCAACATGTATCTGACGATTGTATATAATACACAAACTGAGATATAGGCCATATCAGATTTAACTATATGAAAAGTGGCACATTACACAATTGCGACAAACCATATAGTCTTTGTATTAATAAAACCATTACACCATGTTACATGTATATATCCCAATTATGACACATACAAATTGTATTTAAAAAACTGTTTCCAAAGAAAAATGTTTTCCATGTACAACAGTTAAAACACTTTCCAAACCAGTTTCTTCTGTTGGATTTAGATTGATCAAAATTACTTTCTTTGCGACGCGAAAAATGAAATGTGTAAAATTCTTTCAACTACGTTTTTATCTTTTTTTTATCATTGTAGAAGTGAAATGATCAAACAATTCCTAAAAAGACCATATTTCTTCTTTGAAGATATAATTTTTTTTCAAGAGGAAAGCATCTTAGCATTTCAATTTTAACAAAATTTAAGAATCAAAATATGGATCATTTCCGTATTTCTCGGACAATGCCTAACGTAAGCATAAATTTCTGGTGTTGTGGCTCCAGGTGCCCATATCTGTACAAAGTAAGCTCTCTGAAGTTGTCGGGGTATATCCATCATTACAAGAGAATTTGCAAGATTCACCAGCTTTTTGTGTGCAACTTGATGATAATTTGACATGTTTTATAGCTGACGTGCAGAATATTTCTAAAAACAGAGTTTATTAATGAACATTTTAGTGGTTGTTACATCTAAAATTCTATTTATTCATTTGTAAGTTAAACCACCGAGGTACTTAATCATAAAAGTATGTGAAAAGTATCAAAGAAAAACACCGAAGCCAAATCTAGGTTTTTATTCTTGCTACTCTGGAAATTATCATAACAGAGCAATATATGTTATATTAAAACTTTCAAACGAATAAAGGACCAGTTTTATTCTCATGGAAGAGAAAAAACCCTCTTTAGATTTGGTTTTTATTTTTATGGAATGAATTTAATAGCTACCCATTTTATACGGTATAAACTGGGTTGGGGCAGTTTACGCTTTATAAACCGCGAAGCAGTTTATAAAAAAGCGTAAACTCATCTTGGTTCCTGACAAATAAAGGTAGTCATTTTGAAAAAAAAAATGTTATACTTAGTAAGGAAGGGGAAATTATAAATAATCAAACAGAGGTGGCAGAAACTTTTAATGATTTCTTTGTGAATGTTGCTAAAGACATAGGGGTAGGGAGTTGTACAGTTGATCAAAATCATCCTAGCATTAAAGCAATTTCTGAAAAAGTACATACAGAAAATCTAATGGAATTTAAACCTATACAGACTGCTTTTGTTGAATAGCAAAAAATAAAATTGGGATTAAAAAAGCAACAGGAAAGGACGGTATCTCTGTAAAGACACTTAAACTCTCAAATCCAACCATAACAAAACCAATCACCATGCTAATTAATAAATCATTTGAACAATGTGAATTTCCAAAAAAAACTCAAAGAGGCACAGGTTGTACCACTTCATAAGAAAAATAGTCAATTAGAAGTTGGTAACTATAGACCGGTAAGCATTTTACCAGCAATTTCAAAGACTTTTGAGAGGGCAATATACACACAGTTGGTGAATTTCTTTGAAAATATATTCCATCCCTATAGCTATTTATCAGCTTTTAGGCCAGGTTATGGATGTAATACTGTTTTAATGAAAATCATTGAAGACTGGAAAAAAGCCATTGATGATAACAAGTACACTGCTGCAGTGTTTATGGATCTCTCAAAGGCCTTTGATTGTTTACCACACAACCTGTTGCTGATGAAAATGAAAATGTATGGCCTCTCAGACTCTGCATTATCACTTATACAAAGTTATTTGTCAGATAGGAGACAATGTGTAAGAGTAGGGAATATTTTTAGCACTTTTAAAGATATATATAAGGGTGTACCCCAAGGTTCTATATTAGGCCCTGTCCTTTTTAACATATTTTTAAATGATATTTTTAGCTTTGTTGATGAAGGCATGTTATATAACTATGCTGATGACAATTCATTGTCTCATTCAGACTCTGATTTGAGCGAAGTTATTAAAGTTTTAGAAGAAGAAAGCCTAAATCTAATAAATTGGTTCTCAAACAATCACATGAAAGCAAATCCAGAAAAATTTCAGGCACTTTCAATAGGAAATAAAACCTGTAAAGAAAACATCACTTTCAATTTGGATGGTACTAATATTAAATGTGAGGAAGAGGTTAAGCTCCTAGGTGTGACAATTGATAGCCAATTAATATTTAATAGCCATATTTCAAATATTTGCAAAAAAGCAGCAAGACAACTTAAGGTATTAAAACGGATAGGTAAACACCTACAGTGCAGGAAACTAATTTTGTTACAGCATTGATGCTGATTTGAATGCTTCCTTTGCTTGCTGATTTGAATGCTTCCTTTGCTTGCTGATTTAATGCTAGTAATCCTTATCCTGATGCTGTTTTATAATTAGGTCAATGCTACCGGAAGTAGCATCATGCTACCGGAAGTAGATAATGAATTTCAGCATTGCCGTTTAAAGCAATAAAAGTGCCTTTTACAATTATTTGATCATAATATCTCACTATGTTTCAATAATGTGAATACTTTAAGCAATATTCTTTCTTTCTTTTTTAATTTTTTACTGAATTAAAACTCATTGATTTTCTGATGCTAGTAGGATAATGCTGATTTTATGTAGGTCAATGCTGGTTTTATCCTTTGCTTGCTGATGCTGATCCTGGTAATGCTGTTTTTTAAATGCTGATGCTGATGCTAGCTCGATCCTGATGCTACTAATGCTTATGCTGATGCTGGTTTATGTAACAAAATTATTTCCCTGCACTGTAACCAAACTGGGCAAATTAACTATCTATTATTCTTTTATTATGAGTATTTTTAATTATTGTCCTGTTGTATGGCATTTCTGTGGAGAAAATAACACAAGGAAAATTGAAAAAATTCAAGAAAGGGCTCTCAGATTTATTTACGATGATGGAAACAGTACTTATGAAGAATTATTACTTAAGTCAGGTTTACCAACTTCAAAAATCAGAAGAATAAGAACAATGGCTACAGAAGTTTTTAAAATTTTATAAAATGAAAGCCCAGCTTATCTGTCTGATCCACAGGCACTTGGGGCATGGACACCCCCCCCCCCTTTCCATTTTTTTTTCTTTTTAAATCTGGGGTCGAGTCACCTTTTTTTTTTCTATTTTTGTATTCTAATATGCACTGTATGTTATCAATAATGTAACTCTTTTGTCTCTATAAGCTGTTTTTAAATATATCGTTTTCGACTGATACATAAAAAGAGAGAAGGCTTGCAACTCTTTTCTCATCGTCTGCCTCACCTCGCTTAAACTTCGCCTGATTATTTATCGAAAGAATGAGAAAACATGGAATATGCATACATGAATAAATTCGTTATACATTCTTCAGCTGGGACGGAAGTGCCCGGTATTTTCGGGTATCATCATTACGTGTAATGTCATTCGGAACATTAAATGCGAGAAGGAATAAATTCCGAATTTTGATAATTGTTGATAACATACAGTGCATATTAGAATACAAAAATAGGAAAAAGGTGACTCGACCCCAGATTTAAAAAGAAAAAAATGGAAAGGGGGGGGGGGTCCATACCCCATTTGCCTGTGGTCTGATCTATTCACTTTTAAAGAAACATCATATAAATTTAGGAAAAGTAATACAGTGCAGGTACCTAGGGTAAGAACTACTAAACATGGCCTACACTCTGGAGCCAAACTCTGGAATGAACTCCCAGAAGACATTAGAAATGCAGCTACAATAAATCAGTTTGAAAGTCTTATTAATAACTGGAATGGAGATTCCTGTAAATGTGGCTCCTGCAGATCTTAAATCTTTAGTTTTAATTTCAGTTCTTTTTTTAGTCTTTAAGTTTTCAATTTTCTGTTTCTTATGTTTAGTATGTTTATTCCTTTTAATGAGTTAATTTACTATAAACCATGATATTATAAAGTTTAACTTTTAATCTAGAGAAAGTGCTATCTCATATTTTATATAAATATTTAATTATAGACTACCCTTTTTAGAGTATAAGTGCTACTTTGACCTTTCAATCATATTTATTTCTATTTATGTATTTTTCTATGTATTTTCCTATATGTAAATGCATGCTATATGTTTTGTTTGTTGTTGTGTATTTGTGTGTGTCTTAGTGTGTGTAAATTATGTCTGTTGTGCTGCAGGCCATTGAAATTTTAACTATGTTTATATGTGTATATTGACATATTGTATTATATGTTTAAGTCTTACTAATCTTGTCCGTCAAAAGCTCTACAGAGCTTATGTTATTTGTTAAAAGAAATCCGACTTTAAATAAAAATTTCTGATTCTGATTCTGATTCTGAAATTTGGGAATTGGCAAAGAAAACACTTAACTTGTTGGCATTTAATTTTCCCTTTATTTAACATTATGTCTGAATGCAATTCCTTTTATATAAAGGATTTGAAAATGGTCAAGAATAAGCTTATAAAACACCTAGCTCAACATGCCTTTTGCGAACTAATTAAATGCACATTTGGGAAATAAATATATTGCTAGTATACAATGGTGCAAACTTAAGACGTGATTAATTATGCAATTTTATTATTGTTTTCACATTCAAAGTTGGTATTTTGGGATTGTTGTTTTCTTTTATAGTATTTATATACTCCCCTTTTGCACGAATAACAGCGTTATGTCAATAGTGCTAATCACTAAGTCACCATAGAACGTTTATGTAATAAGTTTCATTCCCGCTGAAGTGTCTCCCAAATGTCTTGTTCTAGACGATTGTATATTGTCATCAAAGTCCTTGTGTTCAACAGAAAATTTCACACATTTCAGATATATAATGGGATCGTTTCCTGGCAGCGTTAGTGTATGAAATGCACTCTCTTTAAGAAATTTCGTGCGCTTTTTGGGAGATACTAAAAGATGGAAGTACCATATTCATATGTGCTTGATAAATATTTCACGGAAATCTATATGTATGAATTATTAAGCAGTATATAGTATAGCTCAGACAGCACCACCGAGTTTCCCAGAATGTAAATGTAAATGTAAAAAAATGTAAATTCCACACATTCATTTTCATGGAACAATCCTGATTCAAACTAAAAAATATAAATATTTGGGGTCAAATAAAGTAGACTGATTCTTACTTAAAACAGGCGAACTGCGAACAATGTATGAATTTTAAGATATTTCTCAGGCACTCTAGCAAGAACGGTGCTCATTTCCAAAAAGGGCTCTGTGAAAACCTATTTCATTTCATGCATAATTTGCATTGAGGTTGTTATTCGTGCAACAAGGGGAGAAAATGTGTACAACAAAGTAAATTGTCAATTACGAATATAAGAACTTAAATAAAATTTTAAAATTCATCATATCTTTCATTGCTTGGTAGCTAAACATTTACTCCAAAAATGTTCATTTAGTTAGTTCACAAAAATGTCCAGTTAAAAAGTTTTTGAGCTGTATATTCTAGGTCTGTATGAAGTAATATCAGTTTGGGCACAGCCTACATAATTCCTTGACAAGCAAACAAAGGAGTCATGAGACGTTATAGTTGAAGAAACACAACCGTAGATTGTTTAGTTGTTTACAATTGTTTAGCATGTATTCAAAAAAAAAAATATGAGGGAGGCGCACCCTTCCCAGTGCCTAAATTACTTTGAGCCTGCATTCTAATTTCATCAAAAATGTTAAAACATTACCTGTGCATAAGGAAACTGGAGATGGAACCCATTGTCCATAGTGATCACACATAAGGGATACGTTGGCACTTAGTCTATATCCAGATTTACAGTGAATATTGCAAGTGTGTTCAGGATATGGAAGACAGTCATGTAAATTCGCATTGCGTAGAGAAGTAGTACAGCGAGAAACTGTCCAATTTAAAGTCGACATAAAGTTTAATAAATAAAATTAAAAATTACAGAAAAAAATACAATTTCTGATTTACTTTGTCCGCAGTCTATTAAACATTATACAATTAATACAATCGTGAGAACGGAAATTACTATGGTAAAAATGTTCATGTCTTAGAAAGTTAGATTATCATCTGAATCTGAAAAAAAATGAATTATTTTGTAAACATAATCCTGATTTAATGCGATTAAATGTAATTAAACCAATTCCACTAAATTTTGCATAGCTGAGAGTACTTCTCCTGTACCCCTGTTGTGTGACGTTTCGGACTGAAATTTGTTTCCAAGTTAATAGACTTTAAATGGGGTAAGAAGTTCTGATATTGCTTATTGATTTGCCATATGGGATTAAATTCTCTGTATATTTATTTATTTTTGTATCACCACTAAAAGCTGACTTGTACCTCCTTGACACGTTGTTTGATCTGATTTTAGATCAACATCGTCCGCACAACCACACGTTCTTCCATTCGGTATTGGAAAGCAGAACGTACTACAATTACCGTTATTTGTAGAACAACTCAAACTCACTAAAAGAAAAGAATAACTTTATAATACATACCTGACTTTCAAGCGACTCTAGTGAGATGAAACGTAATACCTTTCGAAATTTTGTGTATTATTTAACAATACATTAATACTTACAATCAACTGAATCATCTGCATATACATCAAGACTATCAAGCACCCCCAGCTCTGGATGGATTGACATAAATGTTACTTTTGAACCCGTTGCTTTGTTTATCTTTGTTACGCCTCTGCATTTTAGAAAAAATAATGTCATATTTGCTTTGATTTGCTAAAGGCAAAGTACTTCCGTCAAACACAGTTCATCTGAATAGAATTAACATTGTTGTTCTGTTGTCAATTAAATAGTTTCAAAGTATAAAGAATACAGTTTTAATATATGTATATTGAATACTATTATATTTGAGATTATCGAATTCGTTCGACTAAAGTATGATTTGTCAAAATACTAATGTAAAAGCCAAAACAAAGAAAGAATTCAAAACAAAAACAAATAAATACATAAAACAAAATCATATCTTACAAAAATAATTCTTAGTTAGTAATACTGAATTATTTTCAGTTACAAACTACAATTATAAAAGAAGAAAAACATTTTGTAGGAAACATTTGTTTTTTGTTTTTTAAAATCTGATTTGAAAGAGTAGTAAAGATCACACTAACTGTCTATTAGACGCTATGTAATAGAGATATTGTCCATGAACAATGATTCCAAATGGAAATGCGTCTTTATCTGTTGTTAAAACATGTCTGTTTCCTCCATTCAAGTCAGAGTACTCGATACGATTTTTAATTGCATCTGTCCAGTAAAGTCTATTGGCTAAAATGTAAAAGATGAATTCATCAGTATGAATCTCATTTTTTGAATAAGATATACCTCAGAGATGGAATGTAAGGAAACAGATTGTAGCGGTATTTATTCATACATGTAAAATCGATTGCAAGACCAGTTGGGGCTCCAATATTTGTTGTTGCTATGTACATTTTTGATGTTCCATCCATGTACGATCTACCTATTTCTTTGATACTTCCTGTTTTTGTCCAGTATAAATATCTAGAGAAGTGGTTTATAATGATCAATCTTATATTAGATTAACATACACACTTAAGAAAATGTAATTACGTGTATTTCTGCTAATTTTATATATTTTGCAATAATACAACATCGAATTCATGCACTTACAAGTACATATGCCTACCCTCTTGACGGATATAAAACAATATCTTTTGGTCTATGCAAGTTAGACAACAAAGTCTTATGAAGAAAACTCTGTCTATGTACAACTCCAATATAACTTTGACTCGGTGTAGAGGCTACTGCGGAATAGTATATGTTTCCCGTTGAATAGTCAATGGTCAAACGTCCAGCAAAGGCGAATCCTGTGAATGGCAGATTTAGTGCAATGGTAACAACAACAAAGAATATATGATACACAATGCTGAGGAGAAAAAAAATATAAGTTGCTAATCATTTTTTAAATATCAGGTTCTAAATACCTGTTGAATAGAGCAAGGATCTATTCTTTCCATGAAGCGTTGTTGACATAATTTTTTTTGATGAGGAATCAGAGTAGATGAGTTCCTTTGTTGATTTATCGAATGCTATTCCTGGGGAATACTTTATACTGATTGGTAATTTGACTACATTGCCTGTGTTTATGTCAATCTGAAGGACCCTTCCATGGGAGTTATCAACCACAATCAGGAAATTATTCGAATAAACGCCTTACAATAAAAAAAAACTAGTGTGTTTCAAGGAAAAGCATGTGTCGCCTTCTTTATCGCATCATCATTACAGATTGAAATAATTCTAAGGGTGGTCAGATATTTATTTGCTACTAGCATTATAACAAAGAATAAAATTAACAGGAGCTTATCACGCGGAAGGGGGTGGCTTCTTTTTTGAGAATAGTTTTTTGATGTAGTTCTACTAATGTAAATTTTTATTTGGAAGCTCCTCTCCCACCTTTTGTTGCTGTATGGTCGAACACTTGGTAATTCCAGCATTTAAGAAAGGATCAAGAAGTTAGAAGTTAGACAAAGGTTTGTTTGTTTGTTTGTTTATAGAATAGCATTAATCAAATAAAAAATATGATTCCCCAACCCTCAAAGCTAAAGAGAATAATGAAATGGGGTGAAATTATTGAAAATGATTATTTGTCATTTTAAAAACAACTATCCTCCAAGAAGATTTTAGTCTTTCTTAACTAAAATTGTCAATCTACAAGGATTTTTTTTGGTATACCGATCCTGAAGTATTTTTTATAGTATTTTTAAAATTTCAGTTTGTGTGGTATCTGTAAAGCAAACAGTTTCAAAATACAATGTTATGAGCTCAGAAACATGTGATATAAATGCTAATGACCAAAAGCTTGTGTCTCAAAATAAAAGAAAGACAAATAGAATCAACCATCAGGAGTAATTTGCAAAGTAGGTCAAAGGTCAAGGTCAGTAATTATGGTATTTTCGAAACCAAAGTGCCAGGCAAGAAGTGTGTAAAATATCAAATCTATACCTCTTATAGTTCTCAAGATATAGGGTGTTACAGACGGACGGACGGACAGACAGACAGACGCCAGGTAAAGTGATCCCTGTGTGACACTCTGCTCTTCATACGACACAAAAATACATATCTTTTATCACAAAACAAATTATGGATTATTTACCAGAGGATTAACCCACTTACTGCTATCGCAAGTTTTCAAATCTGTTTGAAGTTGCAGGCCGAAATCACATTCACATTTTCGTCCACTTTGTATCGGCACACAAATACCTTCACAATCACCATTCAAGACGTTTCAAGAATCTGTATTGACAGTAAATTGATGAAATATGGAGATAAGGAACAGTATTCAAGCTGATAAGTCCATTCAAACAATACAAATCAGGAGCAAAGCAAACACGGACTCTAAAACATCAGAGGTGTGATCGGAAGCCATAGAGGAGTGAGCATCTCCTGCCGACCAGTCACACCCGCCGTGTGCTCCTTTTCATGTCGGAAAAATCTGTAGACACTTCAGTGTGCAAACGTTATGATAGATTACATATAAAATATATTTTCTGTGAAAGAATCCTAACATAGACATTATTCTAAAACATATAATAAGAAATTCTTTATCATTTATTCTGCCAATATTGAAGAAACAAGAGTTTATCTTCTGTATAAAACTCTGAGGATTACATAAAAAATTAAAACAAACAAATCAATGAATGGAAAAGGCATTGTTAACATCAAAAAAAAAAAAAATCGTCAAAATTTTTTTTTTTAGTGCATCGATAATAATGATTGCAAGTTTTATATTTTTATATATATGACGGGCTATTCATATATTTTGTTATTCTTTGAGCTTTAAGCTTTTCCCACAACTGAGAAAAGAACCCAGTACTTTATAAAACAAAGAAATGGAGGTTTAAATTTATTAACTGATCTGTATCAGAGGAAATGTATTAGTAATTGAAGAGATTTCAGACAATTAAGAAACTTGTTTTTATTTAGATGAAATGTGAAAAAATAATTATATTTTGCAGCAGAAGGACCACATATACCCAAAAATAAACACCGGAAGTCTCCATTCGTGAAATATTCTGTATTCTGTGTTTAGTACTACAATGTACTACAATTACAAAAGAACCTTATTTAATAATTTAAATGAAGTACGTGGCAGAGTATTATCACATATATTTTTTTTATTAGATTTCATACAACAGCTTAAGGAAACTCTAAACACTGCCCACTGAAGGGTACTGATTTCATGGTAACTACCATAAAACTTTATGAAGTTTGTGTAATCTAGTCTTTGCTATAAAATGGAAAAAAGGAGATCTACAGTAAATGACACAATTTGAAATATATAAAAGTATTTTTAACATCATATCAATTGTATCAGACAAAGACAAGTAATTGAAAACATTATTTGCATGTGCATTCTTAATATAACTAAACAACGATTTCTGTTCCCTAGTATTTCTTAAGACTTAATAAAGTATTTTCTGGATAAATATGGTAGATACCCTTCACAGGAAATGTACGGGATAAACTCAATATGTAAAATTTTTTACAACACTGTTTTGTTTTAGTCCAAAAAAAAACCATTATAATAGTTAAGAGCTTTGTTAAAGAACAGTTGTTAACATTTATAGTGTCAGATGTATGTAGAGAGAGAAAATCTAACCACTTTTATCCCGCTGTAAAGAGGAATCATAAACAACAACTTCTTTAGGATTTTGTATTAAATCCAGAACATGCTCTGAGGAATCTTCTGACTTTCTTGCAAAGTACAGCCTGTTCTGATTCATCCAACCAAAGAAATCCTACAAGCGAATTCATTTGTCATTAATCAAGTCAAAATATCAAATCTCATTAAAAAACTTTTTAAGAAATACAAATCCCTCCTCATTCATGCATAGGTCTGGGTTTTTTTAAAATTATTATTGTATCAGTATTTAACTTCTTCCATTCCCACATAAATTCCCTCTTTTTTTGTTCCTCTAACATGGGAGAGAACTATAGTGATCATTTGATTAATTGCCGCAAAGTAATAACAAGCATGAAGCTTAATTAAAGAAGTTATGTTCTGTAAAAAGCAGAAAGTTTTAATTGGTAATGGTTTAAAATTTCCTTTAACTTTCGGATATAAATCTATAGCAATTTTAACATTTAAAGTACTAAATAGACCAAACTTTCATAGATGATGCATTGGGAATTGGTTCTAATACTCTCTGTGTTTCTGATGCTTCATGGTCCAACATTACACATGTAGATGAAGACCGCAGTTAAAGATTTTCAATAAGCTCTATTTTTAACAATCAGTCAAGTAATGACAAATCCAGCTTAATTCAAAACTGAATCTTTCATTAGGTAACTGGTCTGAAAACAAGTTTTTTAAAATGAATATTCCTGATTAAACAGCGAAGTATAGGTATTCTAACTATAGTTAACTAGTCTTTTGGTTAGGAATATCACGCACTGGAAAAAATAAACAAATACATGTATCAGGCTAAGCTTTTGTTTAAAAAAAAAATTCAGTGAAAGATATAGTATGACTTCATTACCTTGTATACAAATATGTGTAATGCACCCGACGTAACAGTATGGCTCTTAATGTTAGACCCATTGGTCAGACAGCTTTTAATAGTCGTTTCATCAAGCCAATATATTCTAAAATATAAAAACAAATTAGACACCAAACACGTTTCTAAGAAGGATCAAATGAACTTTGGCAGATATAGTTTTCTAAATGAAATATATAGAGATAACGAACAGTATTCAAGCTCAAAAGTCCATTAAACAATACAAAATAGGAGCAGAGCAAACACGGACCCCTAAACATCGGAGGTGGGATCAGGTGCCATGGAGGAGTGAGCATCCCCTGCCGACCGGTCACACCCGCCGTGTGCTCCTTGTCATGATCGGGAAATAACGGAAAAATCCGTCGACAATTCAGTGTGTAAATAATGGCCTAACAATTAGTATGAAAAACGTCAGTCAGCATTTGACTCAATGATAAATTGTATTTGCTGACAAGGTCATTGTATCGACCATAGAACTTTCGAAATGATGAATTTAAACGAGACAGCTGATATTCTTGTTTCATCAACTTGTTTGTCAATAATTTACCTCGTTTAAGAAATTGTTCATACGTAGAACATGCTCTTGCGTATCGAATCAACTGAGAGATATATACCCCGTATGCAGGTGATGAAGATATATTGCTGCATAAATAAGGGAAGTTGACGATTGAAAAGTTATAGTCATCAGGTTTATCATAAAGCTTGATTGTTAGTTTACCATTAACGTCTTTTTCAAGTAAAATATCCAAATATGAAACAGATGTGTCGGACTCTGTGGTATCTTTTATCTCAAGCTAACCAGGATATATCGTATCGACATAAGAATGAAAATAGCTATTGTTAATTGACAATACATCGTCGATATATCTAAATGTCGAGTTGAAGGCCACAGCAAGTGTTTTCTTCTTTTCACGTACAAGATTTTGGACAAATTCTGCTTCATATGAATACAAAAAAAAGGTCTGCTAATAACGGGGCGCAATTGGTACCCATGGAAATTCCAATAGATTGTTGGAAGACCTGGTCTCCAAAAACCACATAGATATTGTCAATCAGAAACTCAAGCATCTTTTTAATGTCAACTTCAGAGTACTTGTGTGTACAATCAGAATGTTTTTTAACAAAATAACTTTGAAAATGACCAATGACAAGGTAAGTATATTTACGAGTTCCATTTTTATTAAAAAAGCAGCTGTCAATTATATCAAAAAGCCTGGACTTTAATTTATCGTGGGGAATGGTTGTGTATAAAGTAGAAAAGTCATAAGTTTTTAAGCTGTTGATTTTGGTAAAATCTTGCGATTTCAAATTTTCCAAAAGTTCCTTGGAATTTTTAAGTATCCACATCTGATTTACACCACTTCTCGAATATATTGTTGCACAGTACTCTTGAAGTTTCTCCTTCACCACTGTTAATATCTTAGTGAAGAGTAAAGAAAGAGGCTTAATTGGTTGAACATTTACTGGAACCCGCTATGTATCTTTGTTTGTAAGGATTTTTATGAAGTTTCGGAATCCAATATAAATATGGTAATTCAAATTCATTTTGGTTGTTTGGAATATTAAAAATATTCAAAACTGACATATGATTTTGAAGAATTTCTTCCTTAGAAAGGGAACTACGAGTATAAGTTGGATTACCACTTGTAGAATTAAATCCAAGTTCCTCTAAAATACATTTAATATAATGAGCCTTACAAACAATGACAATGTTGTTACCTGCTTTGTCAGCAGGGACCAGTACGTACTGATCATGTAATCTATCTAATTCTTTTTTCACTTCTGGATTATTGAATACAGAAGGATAGATGGTTCTCATATTGCCCCTCAATCTTTTAATGCGTGATTTTAACATATATCTGATACATTTAATCCATTCTGACAAAGTGTCAAGGTCTTCTTTTTCAAGTCTGGCCCATCGCCTGGCGTAGTCCTCTACAGAATCCATAATATTTATGAAATTCCGACGCCAGTTGAAGGATCGGGGTTCCCTAAATTTAGGAACTTTTAAAATTAGTGATCTAAGGTCCTCATTATTAACTATATTAAGGTCACCAGTAATAACGTGTCCAGCAGGACTATAGTTATAGGGCGAAGAAGAACATGAACACGATGGAGGATTATGTTTCAGATATTCGATATCCAGGCCCTGTAAAGTTTCCTTTGTTCCTTTGTTGGCATATTGAAGTTTAAGGAAAAAACGGATTAAATATCA
Source organism: Saccostrea echinata (assembly GCF_033153115.1). Taxonomy (NCBI): domain Eukaryota; kingdom Metazoa; phylum Mollusca; class Bivalvia; order Ostreida; family Ostreidae; genus Saccostrea; species Saccostrea echinata. The sequence goes on from NW_026889784.1 coordinate 1,451,472, forward strand.
GATGAAATAAAATTGAGCAGCCAATATATTCACGCAAAAAGTCGAGAGAATATTGGGTTCCACATCCAAACACTTTTCTTATGTGGTTTGCATTTATAAAGCAAAATTGTTATTTGTAATGCATTCAAAAGTTCGCAATTTTGTTCATTTTCTATTGTTATTTTAATGTACCTGTTGCTTGTGATATCATAATAGAGTGAAGTCGGACTTTCTAGGTTAGGAGGAGATACAATAGCTACTGGAAAGTTTCTTCGCAGTGATCCCCGCATAATTGATCTGCGTAATTTTCCCGAGAGCCAAAAAAGATTACTGAAATATGTTTATTGTTAAATGAAAGGACCGTTCTCACAAAATGCATTTTGATCATTATATAATAAAATCAACACAATTTCAGAAAAGATAAATTAAACGAATTACAATTACAGAAAATTATATATATATATATATATATATATATATATATATATATATATATATATATATATATATATATATATATATATATATATATATATATATATATATATATATATATATATATATATATATATATATATATATATATATATATATATATATATATATATATATCTCAAACCCATTGTATGCGTCCACTGTTAATGAAGCTGGTCGTTGAAGTCCGCTATATATTATTGTAATCGAACCAGTATTTATAGAGTAGGCGTGTATGCTTGACCCTGTTGTCTCAATCCATATAAGCAAATTAGCAATCCAGTCAAAATTCAGGTCTGTTTGAATGGGAAGGAAAAGCAATGAATAATATCGATAATTGTAGGAGGTTAAATTAAAAATGTGAGCAAAAACTATCTATAATTTTTTTAACAAAAGTTTTGATGATCCTCCCTTCCCCCAAAAATGTGATAATTTAGGATGTTTCACTTTGCACGATCAACATCCTAACATTTGAAACGAAATGACTTTTTATATTATTATTATTTTGTTAATATAAAAGTACGTGGGTTATTTTAATATTTATGCTTCAAATATGGCTTCTACAATAAACCTCCTAATAAAGGAACCCTTCGAAATAATATCAAATTAAATATTTGAACAAGAATTATTATGTCTTGCTCTAATATCTTAAATCAATTTTATTTTCACGACGATTAAAGTCCAGGCTTTTTGAAATCATTGACACTGCTTTTTCAATAAAAATGGGCCTCGTTAATTTATTTACCTTGTCATTGGTCATTTGCGAAATTATTTTGTTAAAAACCTTTCTAATTGTACACAAAAGTAATCTGAAGTTGTTATAAAAAGATGCTTGAGTTTCTGATTGACAATTTCTATGTGGTTTCTGGGGACTTAGTCTTCCAACAATCTGTTTGGAATTTTCATGGATACCAATTGCGCCCCGTTATTAGCAGACCTATTTTTGTATTCATATGAAGCAGAATTTATTCAAAATCCTATACTTGAAAAAAAGAAAACTCTTGTCTTTCTGTGGCTTTCAACTCGACATTTAGATAAATCGATGACATACTACCAATTAACAATAGTTATTTCCATTCATTTGTCGACACGATATATCCCAGTGAGCTTGAAATAAAAGATACCACAAGGTCTGACACATCTGTCTCATATTTGGATATTTTACGAGAAAAAGATCTTAATGGTAATCTAACAAGATTTATGATAAACGTGATGATTTAAACTTTTCAATCGTCAGCTTCCCTTATTTATGCAGCAGTATACCCTCATCACCAGCATATGGGGTTTATATCTTTCAATTGAATCGATACGCAAAAGCATGATCTACGTATGAACAATTTCTTAAAGAAGGTAAGTTATTGACAAACAAGTTGATGAACCAGAATATCAACAGTCTCGTTTAAAGTCATCATTTTGTAAGTTCTATGGTCGATAAAATGACCTTGTCAGCAAATACAATCTATTATTAAGTATAATGCTGACTGACTTTTTCATACTAATTGTTAGGCCATTATTTACACACAGAATTGTCGACGAATTTTTCCCTTATTCCCGATCATGACGAGGAGCACACAGCGGATGTTACCGGTCCGGTCGGCAGGGGATGCTCACTCCTCCATGGCACCTGATCCCATTTCTGATGTTTTAGAGGTCCGTGTTTGCTCTGCTCCTGATTTGTATTGTTTGAATGGACTTTTGAGCTTGAATACTCTTCGTTATCTCCATATATTTCATTTCAGAGTATTTACATTTTGAGATTTATAATATAGCCATATTTAAAACATTCTCATTAAATTATATCCGGTATATACCCCGTGTACCGTAAATCAGTTTTACCTGTAGCACTTCCAATAGAAGCTAGGGTTTCAGATTTTCTTGTTATGACGTTATTTTTTCTTAATCTTTTACTACGACCGTCAACAAAGTAGATAAGATGAGAGTTAGGGTCAACAGCAAATGTCGTGATATTAACTGATGAGATTCGAATGGCATTAGTCGTGGATTGTATTCCATTGACGGCATTGACTTCCAACATGGAAAACAATGTGGCGTTGCTAATAATAAATCCTTTCTCATAGAGCGACGAGTATTCTGTCAAAAGCAGCAAAATGCAACAGTTAACAATAGGAAATTTTTAAGTACTTAAGACTTACTTATTACCTATCATTTGATTTTTTTTTAAATGGTCTTGATAAACTTTAAGTGATTTTCTTAAATCAATATGCTAAATGTTGAATTTCAAATATTCTATATATTTAGTATTTTCACCATTATGAATTTGCCCTTGAAAGTATGAATATTTCTCCTTTTTTACTAGTATTTAAGGAATTTAAATCGTATATTGATATACACAAAATACCTCTACATGTTGAACCGTCCACAGATAATCTATAACCCTCAGCACATAGACATTTGCTTCCTGTTGGACTGTTTACACATATATGTTGACAACTTCTTGAAGTGCAAGGGTCTAAAAATTCATATACATACCATTCAAATAGTTATCACGAGTTAATTCAAAACCATTTTCAAAATTTTAATAGCTGATGACTAATCGAAATCTTTATTCCACTAAGGCACATTGATCATTCATCGGGTTTTAATAACAAATACTCAATTTATCATTTAAAAAATTTTTTATTGATTTTGACAGACAATATTTGTACACTATAATTAGTCACAGTAAAAGAATTTTGTTTAAAAGATATCCTTCAATACTGTATAATTTCAGTAACCAAAATTGAGGTAAAACCTATTTTATGAACAAAATAAGACATTGTTATGTATGAAATTTCATACAAGATGCTGACAACTTCATACCAGCACGTGATTTTAATCTTTCTGCGTTGTAAATATGAATAGCAAACGGTTCTGCTGATGTGTTTATACCGTACATTAAAGACCCAGCTGTAGCATCATATCCAGCAATCAACCTAGCGCTCGAGCTAACAACATGTAGTATATTCTAGATGTAGAAAAATGTAAATATATAAAGCAAGCACTTAAAACAATTCAACAATAAAAAAAGTGAGTATTGAGCAATGTTACAATCAATATGTACAATAGTATCATAATAATAAGAAAGAGTAAAATTTACATGAAGTTTAAGTGTTGGAATATCTTGAACAATACAATTACCCTATGAAAAACGACACTAGTCAGCAAGACTTGACTCTGCCGTTTCACTACTCGTCTGCTTGATCCGTCATAATTGCTGACCTCAAGAGTGTGTCTGTTCACATCTGCCCAAAACAGTAAATTATTGACAGTGTCAACAGTAAGGGATAGGACTCGTAGCAGACCAGTGTGCACTAATACTGTCCTATCCTTTCCATCCATGGAGGCCTTTTCAATGCGTGGATTCAAATCATTATCAGAGAAGAACATCAGACTGTTTCAATAGAGAAAAATTGATGAAAAGAAACAAAACTAGTGGTACTGTGAGTACTGAGCTCACAAAAATGATATCCCCACCTCCCATTTGATTATAATGGCTAACAATTTTATTCAGTGGTATAGGAGAAGTTGCGGATAAGAGATGGGTACCCTTCAATATTATAGAACGAATGCCAGTGCCCATGTTTTGCTATGGGAAACCCGAAATATGTGTCCGATCAAAAAGTAAAATAGGTGCACAATGGCACTATGTAACAAAGATTCTGTAAAAGTCTCATTAAATTCCAGTGGTATAAGAGGAGTTGCGGATAATAGATGGGTACCCTAAAGCGTAACGTACGGACGTGGAGAAAGAAGGACGGACAGACACCCCAATCACTATACAAGCGGGGGTACAACGATATTGCTTTTCAATTTTGTCATATAAACACGTTTGAAAAGAGGTTTGGGTTATCAAACCATACTGTTAATATGCATAAATAGAGTTTTACTTTAATATGCAACTCTCCTGAAGGTGTAATAATAGACTGGTATTTTGTTTAAGATTCACGTCAACAGCGAAGAAAAAAAACCAAAACTATCTTCCAATTCTTGTATTTCTGCATACTAGGGAATAAATGTTTATGAGATAAAAGATTAACAACAAACATTTAATTTTAACAGATTAATAAAAATAAATTTTGACAATGTGAACCGACATTTTAGGTTGAAATAAAATATAAGCATGTTTTTAACCCAGAAATACCAGGGGGGGGGGGGGGGGGTACATTGTGAACAAACCGGAGTGGCATACCTTTTCTCTCTTATAATGTATAGTGTTATATTTTTGTCGGAAACGATTATTTTAGGGGTTTCAGTTTTTTTTCTTATGAAACACATGATGAATAAGTGCAATAAATATTATTTGTAAAACAAAATGTCCAACAAGCCCCTGGGTTGAAGGGGGGAGGGGGGGGGGTCTGTCCACAAGTATCTGTGGTCGAACACAATCAAATCCAAATCCAATCATGGAGCGAGCGCTCTATCGACTGAGCTACCGTGACGTTAATTTTTTCCTATAGTATACATGATAAATAAGTGATATAAATATAATTTATGAAGAAATTTCCAACAAGCCCCGGGGTTGAAGGAGGGATGGATCCTGTCCACAAATACATGTTTGAAACTTTACTAAATGTATATTTGTTCTCCCTTTATCAGGTACGAAAACGTATCATCAAATAATCGCCATTAAACTTAATGAGGCTCACGCTTAATCTTAAATGACTTATTTTTTGAGTTGTTTATGACTAAAAATGGATGTGAAATCACGGAAGCTATGGAATTTAAAATAGTATGAGATACACTACAGATACCCACCAGAATTGATATCTGAGTTCGTGTACAGTTTCAATCCATTTAGTGGTGTGTACACTACACCATTCTGTTTACTTTTATTATTAATAATTTCACATTGTATAAGTAAGAATTTAATTAGAAATAAAATATTAACTATCTCTATGGTTTTGCAGAAAATTCCCACGTTTTACGCCCTTTTGAAAAAAAAATCTATTCAGTTAACTGATTTAGTTTTTTTTTGCTCCCAAATGAAACAAAAACAACTGCCCAAGAGAAATCGGTACAAATGAAAAGTAATACGAAATAAATTCTATAATATTATAATTAAAATCAGTAATTAATTCGTCATCATTATCATCAAGAATCCAAATTTATAATTGTTTAATTATGTATAATCAAGAGTGTTGTTCGGAAAGTTCGTGGACTACCGTCAAAACATTTTTTACTTAACGTCATATTATACCAAAATTTGGAAGAAATATTTCAACAGTAAATTCAAATGATGTGTATTAAGTTTTGTTTAATAAAGTGGTTTATTTCAAACGTATTTAGACTTTAAAAACGCGAAAATCGGATCACAGAGCAGGTCAAAATTTTGTAATGTACAATCAAGACACTAAATAATTTCTGAAGTCATATCTTCTGTAAAATGACAGGAAAGGGAAAAAATTACAGATTCAAATTAAGAATTGTTTCATCGTTTCTGATTCTAAATTATGACTTAATATTTTGCTTCGTTGAAAAGAAATCAGTTTTAGAAAATAGGTAGTCCTCTGGACAAAAAGATGACGTCGTAGAACGTCACGGAGCAGCAGTTAACCATACAGTTTTGCGTTGTGCTCTGAAAAACTCCAGAAAAAAATTCCGAAAATGCCGGAGGAAGTAGGAAATATGTCAAAAGCGAGCCATACATGTAATAGTATATAGTACAAGCGGTATTTGAATGATAGACTACTCTGCTTAGACGATGGTGATCTGTGAGAAAAGGGATTATCTGTAAAAATCTTATCAAAACATTGAAAAGTTAGTAACGTGATGCTTAGAGTTTGGCGCTAATCTTGTGAAATCACACTTATGCAGTGAAAAAAATATAATATTGACAAACAAAATGATGCTACTGGAACAATTGTTAGCAAAATAGATTTCAAGTGATAGAGAACAGTTTTTAATGAGTTTACTGGTATAGGGCAATACTGTGTGAAATGTATAGGGATAGTATTTTTGAGAACCTCATGTCGGAATGTTTTTGACGTTACAGTGTTGTTGAGTTTGCTCCGTGGTTACAAAATGTGTTGATTTTAAAATCAAATAACATGAATTCTATTAAACCACATGGAATGAAACTTCACACTTAAACAAAATAAATATTTTTATATGTGATAATGTGTTCATTCTAAATTTCTTTAATGAAGATTGGCATAGTACACGAACTTTCCGAACATACCTCGTATTTTTATTTTATTTTCTATTTTACATTAAAATTTTACATGTATTTAACAAGTAAGAGAGATTTCCAGGTCATAGAGTGTTTATTTAAAATAATTAAATAAACAAATTATCCAAATTATTCCATCAACATTTTCTAAATCATAATCATGGTCTGCAGTGCTGTTTATTAATGTATTGACCATCGAGTTCTTCATTAATTTAATGTTTGATACGGTATCTCCTAAATTTTTGTGATTTATCCTTGAATATTACTAGTTCAGAGTCTCGATCTTAATAGAGTGTGTCATATGTAATGTACTTTTTTTTCCTCTTTATAGCACAACCGACTTGATTGAAAAATGCGATTCCCTCCTTGCCACAATTTATAACACTTCAAATCATATTTTGACAACGATATCGGTCAAGATAAGAAAAACACAGTTATCTCCAAATAGCTTCAAAATTTCTCACATATTTCACAATAAAATACATCATTCGTTCGATTGGCAATAGCTAGAAGTCGGATCGAGTTTTAACAGGGAATTAAAAAATCAAACAAACATGGCATAGTCAACGCCATTTTCCCTCGTTTACATCAAACATTCATGAATAGTTGAAGAGCACCGAAAACTAAGAACACATTGAATATTCACTGTGCATAATAATGATATGCGCAGCTGTGTGCGCAGTAAAATTGTTCATGTAATTTTCAGTTGCCTTTGCTCGTGCAATTTTTGATTTTACGTTTTTGCATTATATACGCCTAAATTGATGTATAAAAAATGTACTAAAAAAATAGAATTCGTGTATTGTTTGTTATGATTGTGTAAAAATATTTCAAGGTATGGTAATTTTTATCGACACGTGCTTTTTTATTTCAACAAGCTCGTCAATAATATCGCGATCGTTGTGCAGGAAATCAACGTTTTACGGGGACGTGATTAGGCCCAGAACTTGATTATTAAGTACTTTTTCAAGTTTGAAAGAAATAAACTCGTGTGCCCTGCTGGATGCCTATTTCTGTATATATTTCTTTTCTCTTGATAACGTTTGTAAAGAATTGATTTACACGTACAAAAGCCGGAAAGGAATAAACACTTAAGGTTTCTTTTGAAATAATACCGCTTATTAAAAACTGTACATTTTAAAACAAATTCAAAGAAAGCTGTAAACACATTGTGTTTGTAAGAAATGAAATATTTAATTGATTGTTGTAAGAAATAAAATTTGATACATTAAATGAAAATAAACAATATAATCAGAGATACATTTAAACTGTAATGTTTACATGTATTTTAAACTTTTAACAGCTTTTTGCATGATAAAACTTTAAATGCATATCTTTATGTGTTACAGTTTATTTGTTTTTTATCTTACCCATCTTCAGGATCTAGTGTTAATCCCTCTGGCTGATACAGGTCATCTTGAACGACAATTTTGTATGTAGAATTATTATGGCCGTACGCTGGCTTCATGCCTATCCAGTTTAAAAGCGAATCACACCAGTACAAATTATTGGAGACATAGTCAAAGGCAATTTGACCAACACCCAGAGATTTTCCTTTGTAAGCAATAGTAATAGATTCAAGAGATCTTAATTGTTTTGGCGGAATCGTAAAATTTTGAAACGCGACAATAGCGTCACGAATGGCGACAAAAACAACTTTATTTTGTTCATCAGAGGTAATGCTTAATATCCGATAATTTTGAGGCTTCAAATATTGCGTGACATTAGTGAAATACTGAATTTCTCTTTGAGATCTGGGTATATTTGTGATGGTGACCAGCGAAGCAGGATTCCACATTCCAATAAGGAGTCCTCTGTCAGCAAGGATACCTGTAATATTTCGTTAAGATTGAGTTATGAGTACTGTAAAGAGGGGAATTTTCGCCTCCGTTTTATTTTGCCCCTTTCGCCCTTGACACAAGTGGACGAATTTAAGACGGTGTGAATTTATAGACAGTATTACATCTTAAGCAGAACTGTGACTGGGCGAATTTAAAACGGAGCAAAGTTTGCAAGTGTGAAAGTGCAAAAATAACACAGGGCGAAAATAACCCTGTATACAGTAAATTTCATGTCCTAGTTTGATAATGTAAACAAACTTTTATTCGAGTGCGAGAAATATCCGCGAGTTTTGCGACATACTTAAATTCGCTGATATTAATCGCTGCGAACCATTTATTTTGCTTTGTATTTGAAGAGAATGTTTCCCCTATTGCGAAAATTAATCGTCGCGAATTGATTTCAAACTGACGAATCGCAAATAAAAGATGACGCAAATATTAGTTGGTTTACAGTATTCAAGTAAGAAAAACATTTTTTAAAACTTTAAAATAATACTCCTTTGACATCTTTCTTTTAAAAGAGTATGGTTTGACTCTCACTAAAAGACGTAAGGTTTATTTTCATTATCTAATAAACCTCCAATTGTATTTTCCAAGTGTTAATACATAAATGGGTTATCGTCTTTGCTAAGATTAAAGCATGGCTAATGCTGAGGAAAATTTTAAACAAAATCAAACTCTGATAAATTCTAAATGTACTTTGTTCCAATTGCAACAAAATTAAAACGAATACTGGTTTCAATTTTTAGCCCCCTACATATGATACCGGGAAATTTCTTCTCCGTCTTTCCGTCTGTCTGTCTTTCCATCCCTGTAATCTTCACGCTTGCAGATACTAGGATGATTTTTGTTAAGTAGGTCTTAAGTGATAAGTTCAAAAATCAGTTTATTACTTTTTGATGATTTTGGAGAAAATATGGCTTTAAAACCTAGAACCCCAACTTTAAAGGGAGTAATACCTTAGATACAACCCTCAATACATTTTATATATTTAATCTAATAAGCACAAATCAGTCTGATTACATTGGATGTCAGAAAGTGTCTCCTTGTACATTTTGTACCAAATTTTTTTTTATATATTTGAAAGTCTCCAGAGCCTGGGAATCAGGGAATATAGGCTCACTTAATTTCAAATACATGTCCCAATTAAGAGTGTTTAGCTACAGCTTCAAATGTTTGATAAATAAAACTGTCATTGTAGTGTGTCCTTACAGGGTCGCACATGGTTGATGTTTCGATAAGTTGTTCTGCTATTAATGTCAATCTTAACAGCACTACCCTCATGCGAGATAATTTTAAACAGTCTATTCCATTTTGTGCCTAACTAAAATTTCGGCGTATTGAACTTAATCAGCACTGTCTCTCCTGCGCGCAATTAGACATATTTTGCGTTGTGCAAACTGTCCGCGTATGTTTTTATTCGAATTTATTTTCTCTGTCTCGAGGAAAAGAATTCTATTCCTTCGATTATGTTGCATTTGCGGAATTTTATCCTCAGTTATCTGCTGAACATTAATTTGGCAGGTGATTCTCCTGTTGTGCTATATGTGTTGTATTCCGATAATTTAAGTTAAATTTATATATTTCGAATCTCCAATCCATGCGCTCTAATTTTGCGATCTGTGCAGATTTCTTTAATGTTGCACTGAATCTTAACAACCTCTCCATTAGCTTGAGGCCAATACGGTAGCCTTCTGTGATGTTTGAATCCGCTCCACGCTAAGAAATTTTCAAATTCGTCTCAAATGAATTGTCCGCCGTTGTTAGACAATCCATGAGTTGCAAAAGTTCTCACTAGTCGTCAAATAATAGTTTCTGAGGTGACAGATTTCATGATTTTGATTTCTTGGTATCTGATATAGTAATTAATAATTACTTATACCTGTTCTACGGTTTGAAATGGCCCGCATAAATCTATGCCCAATTTATTCCAAGCTCTAGTGGATTGTTCTGACATTTTAACGGGAGCTTGTTGATTTGCTTTACAAACCATTTGACATGCATGACATAACAAAACGGCGGTTTTAAAACCTTCGTCCGTTTTTGGCCTGCAAACTTTTTCTCATAAAAGTGACTTTGTTTTAACGACTCCTTGATGAGACTCATGTGCAAGTTCTCATGTTCTTTTTCGTAGGGTTTATGGGATGATTATTCGAGTATGTTTTATTGTAATCGATTTTCAAACTGATAACGCTGATCGGATGTTGTAAATTGGCAAAATTTTGTCCGATCTAGTCCAGTTTCCTGAAGCTGTTTCGGTACTTGTTGCAGCGTAGGGTCATTTTCGGATTCGCGTTTGATTTCCTATAGTCATTGCCCTTTGAACATTATGAAATTCACATTATCTTCTGCGCTTGTTTGTTCTTGATTTGGAGTATCAATGTTTGTATTTTCCTGGCGTGAAATTACATCAGCAGCGTTTTGGCTTCCGGGAGTATAGATCACCGTAAATTTAAACGACTGTAGTGTCATGATCCATCGTTATATTATGGCAGATGGTTTGTTTGTTGGTGTTAATATGTAGGTAAGGGGTTTGTAATCTGTCAAGATGGTAAAATCTACTCCATACAAATAAGTTTGAAATCGTTGACATGTCCATACAATTGACAACACTTCCCGTTCAGTTTGAGAGTACCTTCGCTCCGTATCATTAAGGATGCGACAAGAGTAAGTCACTGGGCGAAATTCTCTGTCATCTTGTTTCTGTTCTAATATAGCTTCGAGCCCGTAAGGACTTCCATCTACTATTAGTCTTCTTTCTGCACTTTGTATTACGCCCTGACTTCTTATGAAATTATTAACTCTTTGAGTTTAATGAACGCCTTTGCTTCATTGTTTCCCCATTGTTTCTTATGGAATATGGAATAGCTTAGATAAAATATTTTATTTTAATCTTTTTTTCACAATTAAATTCAACAGTAGTGTGCAAATTGGTTTATTGTCCTTTTTGCTGTCATCTTTCGTTTATCCGGGTCATTACTCCCTGGTACCTGTTCCGCCTAGGTCATTTCCGCCCAAGTCAGAGCGTGTTTCATTCAGCAATGTCAATTGTGGAGGGAATAGTAATGGAACATTTCAATGAAGAAGCTAGATTCCTTGCACCAAATCTCCATTTGATAAAGAGATTGGCGAAAAGATTTGACATGTCAAACGTTGCAATATTCGATCTTTTCCATTTATATTGTATAACTTTCCATTTATATTGTATAATTTTTATTTGTATTTGTATTGTATATTTTTTTTTATTTGTATTCTATAATTTTCCATCTGTATTCTATAATTTTTTTTTGTATTCTATAATTTTCAATTTGGATTTTATAATTTTCTATTTAGATTGTATAACATTTATTTGTTTTCTATATTTTCCATTTGTTTCGTTAAAAAAATCATTTATATTGTATATTTTTTTAATTTGTATTGTATATTTTTCATTTGTATTATATATTTTCCATTTGCATTGTATAATTTCTTATTTGTATTGTATAATGTCTTATTTATATTGTATAATTTCTTATTTGTATGCGATAAATGTATCCGAGGATTGTTTATTTATTTCGTTACGAAGGAATTCATTGGTCATTAGTCTGTATAAAGTGTTCAAAACGAGCGAGATGTTTCAAGTGCCCAACACAAACTTAGTCTGGTACCCTTCCTACAATCCGATCGCGCACTCTTTAGTGACTGCAAACACAAACTCGACTCCTTTGGGTGGATGCTAAATTTTGTCGAATCGGATTGGGTGGATGCTAAATTTTGTCGAATCGGATTATTTATTTTAATTCTCTTTTTAATTCTCTAGCAGGAGAAAATATTTATTTCTAATATAACCAGAGAAAAAAGAAAAGAAGAAAAACTTCCCAAACCCGAAATCTCAATTTCTTTGGGCTGGGGGTAGGTCCCACCACTCAAGGTCAATTTATTTATTTTCTCAGTCAACATTTCTAAGGACAGATTATTTATTTGCCATCTGCCAGCGCTCCCTTTTTAGAATCCAATGACCGGGTAACATGCACGCAAATACACATGAACCCAGTTTGCTTTGAGCACCTGGAACATCTCCAACCCGATAGAGGCTAAAACTTGACCAATGAAAGCCTTCGTAACAAAACAAATAAACAATCCGCGGATACGATACAAATGAAAAATTATCGCATACAAATAAGAAATTTTGCAATACAAATAAGAAATTATACAATGCAAATGGAAAATTATAGAATACAAATAAAAATTATACAATACAAGTGAAAAACTATACGATACAAATAGAAAATTATAGAATACAAACAAAAATTATGAAATACAAATAAAAGTTATACAATACAAATGGAAAAATAATAAAAATTTAAATCGAATATTGCAACGTCTGACATTTGACATGCCATATATAGATTCATAAGAAAGTTCCGTCCTGAGGAGCCAGTGAATCTAAATTTCCAGGTACATGTATATAGATTATTAACGTTTTCTTTTTCTTTTTCTCGGAAAATATACCACTATCCACATGCAACATCCATCATGCTTCTTTTAGATGTCGCCGATATCAATGCAGATATATGCTATATATTGTCACAGATTAAAATGACAGTTACTTTGAATATTTTTTCTATCAAATTCTACATATCTGTTATTAATTAATGACGTGTCATGATTGCTTCAATTCAAGTCAGATTTATTTATTATAAAATATTTAATTATGTTAATTACATGTAGCCATGGGTGATATGACCAGATGGACTGTGCTTTGAGTGACTTAATTATTGTTTAATGAAAAATATAATCTTTAACTCTATTTGTAAATCAAACAACTCATGTCATATGTTACTCAAGTTTGTCAATTATCATTCAGGACTATAAAATTTTGTTAACATTCGGAGAGTTGGAATTGGGACGTCCTTGATACTGTCTGACCCAAGAGAAATAAAGATCTGCAAATCTTAAGGCGGTTTTTATTTTATTACCAATAGTCCACCTCAAGTTATTTGGATTTTAGTTTAAACAAATATGCACGAATGTGTATTTCATCCTTAGGTTGTACCTAAAGTTTTCCGTAAGACTGGCCAGCAGATGTGTGCAACAGGGCGGCCAAAAGAAACAATTTCCGTTTGCCCTGATGTCAAGGAGAAAAAAAGAAAGACTATATGATGGTGAGGCAAATATAAACTGACAAAAATGCGCATGCTTCATTGACTTATAAAATTATTCCTTTAAAATATTATTGAAAATCAGAGACATAACTTCTATTTTCCTGATCCTTCAGGAACGGCTTCATGAAACAGCTTTTGGGGAAATTATGCTGGACTTTGAAATTAATTTTCATTTTCCTATTCTCATTACACAAATGAAAAAAATAGTACTTAGTATATGAAAGAAAAATATTAAGGATTATAAGTAAAACTAAATGTCAATTTCCCTCCGTTAGATGCTTTGCCGGTATTTCAATCCATGGATATGTCTTCCATTGGACACATGCATTATGGAGACATGTGACATTGGACTAGCTGCCATCTATCGTGAGAAAAAGGCAACTCAATGGTTTATTAAACAGTTAATGGCCCTTCCATTTCTCCCTTCAAATGACATCAAAGCCACGTTCCGGGAAATGCAAGAAAAGGTTGAACCATCTTCTTCTATAAAGTCCCTCAAAGACTACTTGGAGAGACAGTGGATTAGCAACGCAGTATTCTCTATTCAAGCCTGGTCCATCTACAAGCAGGAGATTCGTACCAACAACGATATCGAAGGTATGTATAGGTATTACTATTTCATGTGTACCTCAAATATTTAACCCCTCCCTCCCTGTCCCCCCTTAATTTTATTGACTTGCTTTCTATTTTAAAAAGAAATACCTAAGATGGCACAATCGTTTCAATGTCAAAGTTTGGCACGGAAACATCGGGTATTACCGCTTGATTCCTCTGCTGCAGAAGGAGACTGAAATTGTGCACGTCCATGTTTCTGCGCAGGACTTCTCTCGTGATGCAAGAACAACCAGCTCAAGGGTGGAGAAGAAACTTCGGCAAGCTTGGGCGGACTATGACTATGAGATCATCACTACAAGCCACTTCCTGCGAATTTGTGGAGATTCTATGGTAACACTGAGTAAATTCCTCTTTCGAAATCTGATAATCCGGTGTTTTTTGTTTGTTAGTTTGTTTGGGTTTTCTTTCTAGATAATCTGTTTGGGTTTTTTTTCGTTGTAAAATTAACTGTAATTCGTGAGATTTGGCTACTTTGTACATATTGTATACATTGTAACTATGTAAATATTGTATTTCAGGGTTTTTCTAACATTAATAGCAATTTTTTAACCTACATGTATCACTGTTACGAAATAAATGGATAAAAAATTTCCAGATTTTTTTGTTTTGGTTTGGTTTGTTTCATGTTCGTATTTTAAGGTAAATTTTTATCATTCTAATTAAATTTAATTAAATTTATTAACTTTGGATTTAATGTTTTCTTCAAAATTATAGCTCTTAACGAGGAGGCCTCCACGTGGTAAGGGCTGTACCAATTATTTGCTTCAGTTGAAATTTCTTTAGTTTTCCGAGTCCAACGAATAGGTCGCTATTCCTAAACTATTGTGGAAGCTACTTTTGTTATCTCTGAATTGCTGCTCCAAATTTATCAGTTTTAATTGCTCAGCTGTTGTTTTGTTGATCAAGTTTCCGTATTTTCCTGGAATGACATAGAAATTTGTTCAAATAGTTTGGCCTTTGTGTTTCAATTCTGCAGTAAGCTGAACAAGTTCTTTCAGTATTTTTGTTGATCCATATGCAAAAATTTCCGATGTTGGGTGTTTCAAAGTTTTATTGTCCAGAAACAGAGTTCGAAATGTTACTCCGTCTAAAATATTGACACTTGCTCCAGTATCGATGGTAAAATTTAGTTCATACATCTTTGTTGTTGATTTCAACTTTGATAGTTGGCGTGTTATTTTTAAATACAATGAAGACGGATTCTTGTGCAATTTTTTCAAGAACATGTCTAGAATTAGGACGATTATTGTTGCACATTTTTTTCAAAATGACCTTCATTTCCACATTTATGGCACTTTTTTCCACATGTTATTCTACAGTCACGCCCAAAATGACCTTGATATTTCCGCATCTGTAACATCGTTTATTATTTCTAGGGAATTGGTGATGCTCTCCAGGTCCTCTATGTCTAATAAGTTGTATATCATGTTCTCTGTCATTTTGTTTTCATGTACGGTTTCATTTTGATTTTTTCGAAATTTGTAATCTTCTTCAGTTTCATCTGCTGGTTAATTTTGTTGACCTCTTGCAGAATAACTGGGGTTTCTTCCATTTTCTCTGCTTGACTGTGTGACATTTCTACGGCTCTTGTTATTTCCAATACCTTCACTAAGATGAGTTCTTTTTCTCGCAGAAATCTTCTTCTTAATGCTGTTGATTTGCATTTGTCTTTACCTGATCACGGATATTGTCATCCTTTGTTGCTCCAAAGTCGCAAGATAATGCCAGTTTTTCCAGTCGTGTCACGAAATTTGTAACAGTTTCATTTTCATTCTCTTTCGTTTGACGAAACATATGTTTTTCAAAAGTAACATTTTTTTTTCTAGGTGCAAAGTAGGTATTTAAATCGTTAATTATGTCATCGTAGTTCTCGCCTGTATGTTCATTAGTGTCATACATGTCCTGAACTTCACTTCCTGCTAAATGAAAGTTTCGGGTCTTTCGGATATGACCTTAATAACGTAGGTCCGTGTCACGGTCGGCGCTGGCACAATAAAGAACCCTCACTGCTTAATAGCCCTGAGTGCCGAGTATGTCATAATTTGCAGCCCTTCAACTGTATTTGGTGATGTCTCATATGAGTGAAAATTTCTCGCAAGGAACATAAAACAACCAACAATCAAATAATAATTGAACAAATAGTAGGTACCGATACGTATACAATTTTATTATTTAATGCTCTCTAACTTCTTTACATAAATCACATTAATTGAAGCACATGATTTTTCGAAAAATAAACGGGACAAAACCCAAAAGAGAAGGATACAAACAAAATGAAACAAACAAGAAAAACAATTATAAAACATGTTCAATACTTAAATGCGGTGTTAGAAATCCTATAAACTTACCGAAACAGATATATCCTTCAATTGTAAGTATTACCAAGAATGCTATGACTTGTGAAAGAAACATCCTTTACCGGTGGGACAAGAAACTCTAATAACTACAATCCTTAATGATTAAAAGAAGTTTGCAAGCCTTTGACAACAGCATCAAAAGGGGGAAGTTTTGTGTATTGGCTACAGTATTTGCTCTCTGTACATCATCATGAAAACATAGAAAAGCTGTATAATATATCATGTCTGCATCTATGCAATTAAAGTAGAAAGAGTTTGAAAAACAAATATAATTATAACTGCAAGTAGATTGACTTTCTTCAAAGATGACATTTGTATATTTCTTAATTTTCTTGAATTCTAGGAAAATGAGGAAAAAATTCAAGTGCTTGAATTACTTGTAAGTTCACAGATTATGCAAAACATTTTCCTGTGCAATTATTTATACGAAAATATTTTTTATTCAAGTATTTTTAGTGACTGTTTAGCGTTTGGGGTCCTACATCAATAATGACAGTCTTTCCTCTGTTTCCGCCTCTTTTAACCAAAAGGTTGTTTACGTATAGTGAGTACGAATATTTAAAATTTAAACATTCTTTTGTATCAGAACCGTAAGTACTAAGACGGAGAATTTATCATACAGTTATTTTGCTTTGCACACGAAGGTCAAGGATTATAATATTGTTAAATAAGTATGATTAATGCAATAGCATATGTATATTGCCAAGTGAGGGAGCTTAAAAATATACAATCTTATTATGAATGCGAATGCTTGTCTTTTCATTCTTTAAAAAATACTACACAATATTTTTTCTTCCTGTTGATGATATTGGCCTTAAACTTATTGGCCGGACAATTTTCAGAAATTTTACTTGCAACAAACAAGCACTTAATGCTTCAAATCTGAAACGTTCTCCCTTCATGCACTACTCCGAGTTTATGTCTATATTTAATTTCAGCACTTCGTAACTTACTCCTGATAGGTTTCCACAGAGGAGTAAATAAGTTTAAAAAATAACATAATGTTATTTACTTTTAGCCTTTTATCCAAATTCAAAACATCTCATTGAAAATAAAACAGAGATTATATTTTCACTCTTCTTATACATACTCAGTATAATGGCGCAGTGGTAAGAGCGTCTGCTCTAGAGTCTCGACGTAAGGAGTTGATCCTTACGTCGCAGGTTCGAATCCCACTATGGGACGTGGAGACCGGTCCTTCGGATGAGACTGTATAAACCGAGGTCGCAGTAGGCGCTGGCACGAAAAAGATCCCTAACTGCTCAATGGCCCTTAGTACCGAGCATAGGTCTCCACCGGCAAGTGGTGGCGTCTCCATATGAGTGAAAAATTCTCGAGAGGGACATTAAACAACAATCGAACAAACAAACTTAGTATAATGCACAGTGGCCATAATCAATAATTAATGATAAAATTATTCTTTTTAATTTTAACATAACTAGACTGATCATGATATGCCGTTCCTATCAATTGTGACAGGAAAATCCGATCCTGAAAATTCTGCATAAAGTACGATTTTCATTTACTTTAATGAAATTATCTGGGGATATATAAACTATGAAATAAAAATTCATATTAGTAGTTTATAAACCGAAGTTACTTTGTTACTTATATATATATATAGAGAGAGAGAGAGAGAGAACACAAATTAATTCACTTTCATAAGGATACCCACTTCCGTTCCAGCCCGGGATTGAACTCTCGACCTACGGAATCTGTCTCCTAGCAGTACAGGAACAGCGCGCTAGACCGCTCGGCTATCTAGGCAAGTCATAAAACTTGCTTTCGATCCCGATGGAATTCTAGCGGCGCTGTCCTACACTACACGGTCATTGAGAATGGAAGTGAGATACAGTTATTTGGGCATTAGTTTTGTTAGAGGATCGTTACCAATACACGTTGTAATGAAATTAATTTTTATTTATAAAGCACATTTAACAACAACTCTTAAACTAACATAACTATATATCATATACTTAGTAATAAATACACCGATTCTGCACTGTGCGATACGGGTGACATCACAATATCCCATATCAAGGACCGGTCCGAAAATCCATATCACGTATCGGACCGGCGGGCATAAATCCATATCAAAACGGAAGTAACGTTTGTTTAAAGTTTTAAAGTTTACTTGAGTTTTATTTAAATATACATGTAAAATAATTCTTTACTAACATCTGTGGACTTAATTATTATTTTGTTTTCAAAGACCCAAAATTTGCTATATTAAATTTTAAAGAAAAAAGGCCATAAACATGCACGAAACATTCTTCTATGCTTTTATGTGAACTCGCATATTAAGTATTTCAAATATATGATAATAGAATACTATATACTGAAATCCATATCATATGTCAGATCAGCCCGAGTGGCCCCATATCAACCCGAGGGCCGAAGGCCTGAGGGCTGATATGTCATATGATATGGATTTTATTATGTAATATTCTATATATATATATATATATATATATATATATATATATATATATATATATATATATATATATATATATATATATATATATATATATATATATATATATATATATATATATATATATATATATATATATATATATATATACATATAGGATCTCCCATGATTTGTAGTTGGATATGATTTTTATCCAACGAGTTGTGTGTTTTTTATCCCCGAGCCATGGCGAGGGGATAAAAACACACAACGAGTTGGATAAAAGTCATATCCAACTACAAATCATGGGAGATTCTTTTTATCCCATGTTTAAAACTTCACAACCAATGTTTTACACTGTTTTATATAGGACTCCACTTTAATTTACTTCATCGCGCTAACGCAAAAACCATTGTGACGTCACAACTGTGGATTATGAAAAAATTATCCAATGAGTCATATCCACGGGATAAACGGGTAAACATGGGATAAATATATATATATATATATATATATATATATATATATATATATATATATATATATATATATATATATATATATATATATATATATATATATATATATATATATATATATATACATATACACATGTATATATATATATATATATATATATATATATATATATATACAGTACCCGCATCGTTATTCTTTACAATTCTATCGTGTGTTTATCCTATCGTATCGTGCGTGTATCCTATCGTATCCTATCGTATCGTGTTTTCCGTTTATCAGGTTTTGCGTTTTCTATCGTGTTTTCCGTTTATCAGGTTTTGCGTTTATCGTGAAGATCGTTTATCAGGTTCTATCGTGTATCGTGTTTTGCGTTTATCGTGTGCATTCGGAAACCCTCGCTTTTTATCTTTACCTTGAGAAGAAACACCCGAGGTATCCCGAGTTCATTTTTCGTTTTGTTAATTTATTAAGGATTAATTTAACTGTTGAACAGAAACACAAATTAATACTCTAACTCTGGTATATTTGTTTAAGAAAATAAATAAATAAATAAATAAATAAATAAAAATTAATTAATAAACGTCAAGAACCGTGACCAATCAGAGAGTGTTAATCGAAAGTCAAATTCTATTTTTGGACATGAAATAATCCATCTACAGTGTACTATTCATTCGTTATTTTTTTTCTTTAATTTATCGATTTATAATTCCTTTACACAGTTAGAGTCACAAAAGCAAGACCTTTATTAACTTTGTTTTGATAATTATAGAAACATAAAGCAGTAGGTGTGTGCGCAAAAATAAATTATAAATAAAAAAAATATCAGCATCATTATTACATGTAAGTCAATCCTTTCTATCAACAACGGAAACAAATTTTGTCTATGCGCGCAAGTTTTGTTGTTCCTTTTTATTTTTTTTTTTTTTTTGTTTCTCTGATGTGTCAACAAGTTAAATTACACTTTATTTTACATGAACATACTCCATTCAATTCATCATATGATAATTATATATTATTATATAGATGTTTGCCATTCATATTTGACTACTGCATTTAGAAGATGTAAAAACAAAAACTAAATAAAAAAATAAACAAAACCATACTAATTTTTATTATACAACTTACCTATTTCGACGTGGAAATGAAGTGAGTATACATGTATATACCGCAATTAAGTGACAGGTGGAAGCGCTTCCGTGACAAGAGAACTGACACCTATATGTACCTGCCTAATCAGTACACTGTCTTCTTGTCATTTCAAGAATCCACCCCCTTTCCCCCAACATGACTGACCCGTGTGTATTCAACGTCGACATACCTGAACTCTCTCACCTGGTGTCAGATATTTACCTTGAATCCTACTAGGTTTCAATGAAATGCATCTTCTTATTTTCTGGATATCGTTTGAACAACACTTAATTAACAATTAAAGATTTTGTACTAAGAAAACTTCCGTTACAGATCAAAAATTTAATAAATGAATCAAATAAAATATAGGTGAGTTTTGTCCCCCAAACTCCGTTGATTTAGTTCATTTGATTGTTAGAGGTTTACAGTATTAAACATTATTGGTGTGATCAAATAAGAAAGATGCGCTTGTGGTACTTCCGGATCTTCGGGTTTTCTATGTAAAATAAAAAAAGAAACATTCTACTAATCGAAGAATATGCTAAATAATTCTTAGCTGAAAAATATGAACTTTGCTTCGCACGATTTGATTTTTCTTATTAAAGGCTCCTCAAAGATACATGTAAAAAAAAATTAAAAGAAATCGCCCGGATCTGCCGTGATACACAAGAAGAGAAAATACCTTGAATTTAATATTAGTGTTTATCGACTTGACTATATACTTGACTATATTCAAGAAGTCAATATATAATTTTATTTATTTATTTATTTATTTATTTATTTTTTGCTCTTTGAATCGGATCCCTTTTTTGAGTGGTTATAGAACACCCCCCCCCCCCTTCTTCCCGCTGACTATGCCTCAAGTGGGTTTAAGACTTTCATAATTTATTACAAAGTTTTGTCTAATTTTGCAGATGTAGTTCTATATAAGAAATTTTGTAACAATTAATAGAAAGTCTAATAGCAATAATTTACAATTATTCAGTCCGAAAATCCACTTTTCGTATTGTGGAAATTAATTTATATCTTTTTTGTGTATGTTCTAATATGTTGTATACAAGAGTATGTAATAATTCAATGTTATTTATTTAATACAAAGTTTAAGTACCCAATAAATATATTCACATGCATTGTAAGCTTAGCATACACGCGTCTATAGTAGATACAAATTCTGTTATTGTAAATGTTTATAACACAGGCATGCGTAGAAAGCAATTTCATTTCTTTGGAGGCGGGGGTCTAAAAAGAAAAGTTTTGAAAAACAAGCAAA
The DNA here is from genome assembly GCF_033153115.1 of Saccostrea echinata. Classification (NCBI taxonomy): domain Eukaryota; kingdom Metazoa; phylum Mollusca; class Bivalvia; order Ostreida; family Ostreidae; genus Saccostrea; species Saccostrea echinata. The sequence goes on from NW_026889784.1 coordinate 1,473,345, forward strand.
AGAGGTTAAAGACATTATTATTGTTGATGGGCAATATTATCATTATATTTCTACTGTATACTACACATCTTGGTACACTGTAACTTTTTTAGGGTATACGACTGCATGCTCCCTTCTTAATCTTACATGCCTATAGTATTAGAAATACCAGAGAATAAATACAAAAGAATGGAAATACGGTTTTTTTTTTCCGGATACTAGATGATGACAGATCTAGTGACGTTTATTAATTTTATTGAATTCGATTTGTTTCGGCCGGCCTCCTTCCACATATATACATAATTTTATACAATGTATGTACTTGAAATATGTAAATACTGTCTATGTGCACGGGATATGTGTAACATATATATTTATATATAGGAGAGATTATTTAATCACAGTCCAGTGCTCAGTCTGTGTCAATGCAACTAGCAATTTCAGCAAGTCATGTGTTTAAAACGTAATAAAAATAAAATTAATTTATATAAAATATAAATTTAAACAAGTTCGTAAAAACTTTGAGGAGAAAGCATTAACATTAAATAATAATAATAATGATTTTTTTTTCGAATCCCCCCCCCCCAATTATGACAAGTAATTTTTGTCTTTGTAAGATTTGAATTATTAAATACAGATTATCAAAGGCGATTTTGGATACATCTCACACTTCTAGCACAAGATATTGAATCTAAATATTTCACTTTTTACATGGAGTTCTTCCATAAAAATAATCAATGTTTGTTATGAATTTTTTAAGGTTTCATTTGTTAAAATAATGAATATATTTATAGCGTTTCGTGAATCTATTGCACATAGGTGTAAAAGCTTGTCTACCGAATTTTTGAGCCACCTATAAATTAAAATCTCCGTAATTAAACGTTCAAAACTCAAATTTAACGATTCGATGGAATTTCGACATTTGTATAATTACACAAACAATCGCCTAATTTGCATCATAGATTGGAATTAATCTTAAATAATTACAGTTTGAATTTGATGACGATCAGTTTTATTGACGGAAAAAACGTACATGTATCTTTTACAAAGCACCATTACCTCAAATGTTTTATCACGATAAAATTAATATATTTTATCATTTAGATTTGCGGCTTTGTAAGTAATTAAAATTTTTAAACTACTAAAAAGGAAACTTTTCGTCTTGTCAAAAAACGTTTCGCATTTTGAAACAATCCTATCAGGTTTTCCGTTTATCCTATCGTGAAGATCGTTTATCAGGTCTATCGTGTTTTGCGTTTATCGTATTTTGCGTTTATCGTGTTTTGCGTTTATCGTGTTTTGCGTTTATCCTATCGTGCGTGTATACTGTCCTATCGTGCGTGTATCCTATCGTATCGTGCGTTTATCCTATCGTATCGTCCGTGTATCCTATCGTATCGTGTATCCTGTAAAGAATAACGATGCGGGTACTGTATATATATATATATATATATATATATATATATATATATATATATATATATATATATATATATATATATATATATATATATATATATATATATATATATATATATATATATATATTAAATAGAAATATTACGAAATCCCAGCCATAACTCAATTAATAATTTAAAAAAATTATCGTTGATCTTTCGTAACGATGTCTACAAAAATAAAATACTCTTTAAATGAAGTAAAGGAAATTATATTCTAAAAATGAAACAAAGGAAATCATCAGTTTTATAAAAAGGGTTTAACCCATTACATTTTTATCCATGATGAGTACTTCTTGGCTAGTTTGAGCTAAAAATCATGAAAAATCCGAAGTTTTTTGGTAATATTTCTACTTAAGAACACATTCTTAGCAGATTAAACTAGAGATTTTACTTACGACAGACTTCGTCCTAAGCAACGATATCAATATGCTTTATAAAAAGTGGATGAGAATATGAAAATGAAGCGAAGTTTTTAAAACTTGTAAGTGAAACAAACACTATGCACAACAAAAATTGAGTGCAATCGATTGTGAAATCTGACGTCACAAACACAAGTCTGACGTTAAAGTAGGTCATACGAAAATCTGCATGCCATCGTATATATTTTGTAGTATATTTCATTTAATTCTTCGACAATAATTGTGAAAAAATATTAAATGCTATCTCAGGTTGCGAAAATAGTTCAATTAAACGTGTATTTTGGTTTTAAGATTTTAATATTTCTCTTACGTGGGAAATTTTTCGTAAGATTTCTTGTGAAAAGATCTACTGATTGTTCGCACTGTGAAATTAGACGTCAGTCGACATTCAACCTAACGAAAGATTGTATTTGCAAACAAGGTCATTGTATCGATGGACCATAGAATTTGCGAAATGTAGACTTTATACGAGATTGTTGATGTCCTTGTATTATCAACTTATTTGTCAATAGCTTAACTCGTTTTTAAAATTGTTCGTATATTGGACATGCTCTTGTGTGTCGAATCATGCAGGATGATAATGGTTATTGCCACATAAATAAGGGAAGTTGATAATTGAAATGTTGAAGTTATCACGTTTATTATAAAGTTTACTTGTTAGTTTGCCATCAATGTGTTTAAAATAAAGTAAAATATCCAAATACGAAGCAGATATGTCAGACCCTTTGGTGTCTTTTATTTCGAGTTCAGTGTGATATATCGAATCAACGTAGGCATGAAAATGAATATTGTTAATTGACAAAACGTCATCGATATATTTTAATGTCGAATTGAATGCCTCTGCAAGAGACTTTCTCTAATGTAGAAGTTATTGAATAAAATCATCATAAGGATACAAAAACAGGTCTGTTTATACCGGGGCATAATTAGTACAGATGGAAATGCCAACAGATTGTTGGAACATGTAGTCTCCTAAAACTATATAGATATCGTCAATGAGAAATTCAAGCATCTTTTAATATCAGTCTTGGAGTACTTGTGTAGAATCAGAATGTTTTTAACAAAACAAGTTTGCAGATGACCTATGACAAGGTTTTCATTTACATTTTTATTGAAGAAGCAGTTGTCTGTGATGTCTTTATAATTAATTTATCGTGGGGGATGACTGCATAAAGTGTTGAAAAGTTGTACGTTTTGATGCTATTGATTACGGTAACATCTGGTGGTTTCAAATTTTCTAAGTTCCTTGAAGTTTTTAAGTATCTACATTTGATTACACAACCTTTCGAATATGTCGTTGTTCAGTACTGCTAAAGTGTCTCCTGCTGTGAATATTTTTGCAAAGAATAAAGAAGGAGGCTTGGTAAAACACAGGAATGTCAGTGTGGGAATATTTCATAATAATATGTTTGAATATACAATATGTTTTACTGAATTACTCTTTAACAAGTGCTTCGTTGAATTATGCAAGATTTAATGATAAACATTGCATTGCACATATTAAAGTTCGAAATTGAATATCCATATGAATTTCTTTTCTGCAGGAAACAAACGGTCGCAACAATAGCAATGACAATAAGGCCTGCAATCGATGCTCCAGTAAAGACATAAGTATCGAAGCTGTCTTCAGTTACATGGTGTGGGGAAAGGTTTCCTTTAAAAGAGAATTAAAATAAAATTCATCACAGTTTATAATTTTAGTTCTGTTAGATGTTCATTAATTTTTAAGACATATATAAAAGTTCTTTGTGTGACACCAAAAATTTCTCATGGTAAAGGTGAAGAAAACCAACGGTGATTGATCTCAAAAATCTACAAACAATACAAATGGATAAGATTGTCAGTGAAACATCGGGCGTGATTTTGTCAATATATCTTTGAAAAAAAGAGGGGAAAAGAGAGAGGATAACATTATTTCAAAGAATCACACTATTAAATCTAAAGAAACTGGTAAAAAAAAATATATATCTGAAAACAAGTTTCAATATCCATCCATAAATTGATAGATCTGTTCCCTATTTTAATGAGAAACAAATTTTCAAACGATATGAAAACTTCATTAAATTTATTTTGAACAGTTGAAACTATTAGGAATTATAAATGTGCATACGAGTAAATTGTGTACATATGTTGTTTATATCTTTGTTCCAGGATCCAAGTGATGTACATATTAACTGTAGAGAGGTTGCATTAACTTCATTTCGGCAAACAACCTCACATATTTCACCGATATTTCCATTACATTGCGAGGATACATAACCATCTGGTATTTGAAGTGGACACGTTATTCCTGTCAAAAAAATAGATTTGGAAAGTTATGTCTGCAATGAAACTCTTTTATATTTTGAGTACTCATGTTTTGCTTAAGATACATGTAGATTGCATTGAAAATTTGAAAACAAGATGTGTTTGTGAAATAATGATGCCTCCGTATGGCAGCTCATTGCCGTGGTTGAAGTTTTTCAAATGCAAGTCAAATTCCAAGGTCAAGAGATCAAAAATATTTTTACCCCAAAAAGGTCTTGTCACTAGAAATACACCTGTCAAATAAGAAAGCCCTAACACCAACTGTTATGGCCAAAGTTAAAGTTTATCAGAAGTAAGTCAAACTCCAAGGTCAATGTCAAAGGTTAAAAATTGCTTGTACCCAAGGGAAGGTCTTGTCACAATACACATGTTAAATATGAAAGCCATAGCACCAATCGTTCGAATGAATGGCCAAGGTTCAAGTTTTTCAAAAGTATCTCAATCTCCAAGGTCAAAAGATCGAAAATACTTGTACCCAAGGAAATATTTGTTACATGTAAGTATGAAAACCCTAGCAATAACCGTTCAAAATATAAGGACAAGGGTAAAGTTTGGTAAATTTTTGCAAACGTGGGTCAAACTCCAAGGTCAAGAGGTCAAATATGTTAAATCCAGGTTCAATCTAAAGCAGAGTTAGATGTTTTCCCTTTATATGTCACTTCAAGAACATTATCCATACAGTTTGTTTTTGACAGACAGACACTAGATTGAAGTCGAAGGTTACGTACATGTACTAATGTATTAATGTCTTAACAATAAGCTGACGCGCAAGTTAAATGAATTAAATGCTTTAGCAAAAGAGATTGACACATCAATTTTTTTATGATTATGTTGGAAGGGGGTAAATATAAGTTTATGCATACAGTCCCTACTTCTTATTTCAAATAAAAGTAAAATTTTAATTATTTTTTATTCAAAAAAGATTCATGTGAAACATACTGCATCATCTAATTTAAATATCTTAAATTAGCAGCAGAACCCTGGACAAATGTATAGTGCTGATATTTCAGTAACATATGCACATCCGAAAATAGAAATGGATGGGAAAACATTTTTGTTTCTGATTTTTTATTTATTTTTTAATTAATTAATTTTTTTTTTTTTTTTTGGGGGGGGGGTGTTTTGTTTTTGTTTTTTTTCTTGGTTTTGTTTTTCTTGGGGTTCTTTTTTTCAGAGAACAATAGTTTTCCCTGTAAAAACCTTACGTAAGCATAAATTCTTCGTGTCCTGGCTCCAGGTACCGTTGTTTGTACATAGCAAGCTCCCTGAAGTCCTTGAAGTATATCCATTATTGCAAGAGAATGTGCATGATTCATATGCTTTTCGAGTGCATTCCGGTGATAACAAGGCATTCCCGATAACTAATGTGCAGAATATTTCTAAAACAATTGCAATACATGTATTGAAATTTATTATTATTATTATTATTATTATTATTATTTTACTTTATTAATATTATTATTTTTTATTTTTAAATACATTATAAAATCTTTAAACTCGTACGAAAAATGAACAACAATTACAATGTATAAAATCTTAATTACATGTAACTTATGAAAAGAATGATAAGAATATGAAATGAAAACGTTTACGAAAACATTTTCATTTCCTGCTGAATGTCGTCTCTATATTTTCTTCTGATTGTAGAATGATTTTCGTATTCAACAAACTAATTTAAATTCAAACAAATTACCGGTGCACAAAGGATTCGGGGATGGATTCCAATGTCCGGATTGATCACAAGTGACAGATGCTTTGACAACAAGCCTATATCCAGATTTGCACGCAACTTGACAAGTTTGTCCAAGGTATGGAAGACAGTCATGGAAATCTACAATCTGTAGAGAAGTGTCACAGTGAGATACTGTCAATAAAAATGTTAACCAAAAATTAATTAAATCGTCTAAAAAGGCATAATTGTCTTATATCGCAATACATAAAATTTCAATTTTTTTGTTTACAACAATTAATAAAAACTGATAACCTCCTTGACATGTTGTTTGGTCTGCTTGTAAATTAACATTATCCTGACATCCACATGTTCTTCCTGTTGGTGTTAGAAAGCAGAACGTACTGCATCCTCCGTTATTCTTTGAACAAATTCTACTAACTAAAAGGACGTATGACTATCTAATGACTGCCTTAGAAGTTTTTTGACAGATAAATCTTTATTCTTTCATATTTTCAAATCCTAACTTACCATCCACTGAATCACCTGAATAGATATCTAGACTATCAAGTCGACCAAGCTCTGGATGGTTTGTCATAAACGTAACTTTGGAACCCGCTGCTTTATTTATCTTTGTTATACTCCTGTTTTGTAAAGAAAACATTTATCAAGATAATAACTTAACGATACTGAATATAAAGGATATTTGATTCTGAATATAAAGTATATTTCTTAAATTAAAGTACTGAAACTTTTGGTCTGCACATTTTCATCTTCAAATCAAATAATTATGTACAAGTTTTAATGCTAAAACAAATTGCTAAAAATATGAATGTTTTATATCTAAAAATTATTTTACTTGTACAGGAAGAGTAGAATTTTAATTTACTGTCTATTCCACGCAGTGTAATATAAAAATTGTCCACGAATCACAATGCTCATTAGATGTGCGTCATTATCAGTTGTTAAAACCTATCTGTTTCCTCCATTTAAATCTGAGTACTCTATGCGATTTCAAAGACCATCTGTCCAGTATAGTCTGTTGGCTACACAATAAAAAAGCTATATGTTCCCTTTGCAAAGTGTTAGCTTTTGAAGATATGGAGAATGTTACTGACTATATTTGTACTTACATATAAACTCTATAGCGAGACCGTTTGGCCATCCAATTTCTGTTGTTGCTATATACTTTTTTGACGTTCCATCCATATATGATCTACCAATTTCTGTTATATTCCCAAATTCTGTCCAGTACAAAAAGCTAAAAGGTAAGACGAACTAAGTGGGCCAACAAGTAAACGACAGGTCTTTGACAAAAAATTAAACGACACAAAGAAGGACAGACGAACTGAGGACGGACATGTAGTTCACAGACGAAACATAGTCGATCACATAAGCGAAATCGATAAATTAGTAGCAAATGACTCCTCATTTGTAAAATCAATCGTTAGGGATCAGGGTAATTAGGCACCATGCCTCATATTGTACACTGACGAACAGATGGCGGATCTTAAGAACTTGTGTTGTTCAAGCCAGTCAATTTTAGGAATTGATAAAAGCTTCAATCTGTGCGATATGCACGTAACAGCCACATGCTACAAACAAGTTAGCGTAATTTCTGACAATACGGGGGATGTACCAATTTTTCTAGGACCATTATTTATACACGACAACAGTGATTTTGAATCGTATAGTAATTCCTTTAATCATCTCCGAACAAACTAGCAGGGACAAACAAATCAAATCTTGTTTTTGGGTCAGACGAAGAACAAGCCCTTGTTAGTCAGCCCTCGGGCTGACTAGTTACGGTGGGATGAAACTGCAAGTGCGCTTGCGTAATTTGGAATTCTGGGAAAAATATTTACACGACTTTTTTTTTAAAGAAACCCGTACTATCTGGTCCAATCAAAAGGCCTGCTTCTTCACGCACGCTCTCTGAATTAAGACACAACCTAGAGCTATTTATAGACTGCATTGTTCTTCGTTTGTTCTCGAAAAATTAAAGACATGGATTGTCCTAAGTGGGAAATTTGTACTGTTTTATACGATACTTTGAAAATATTTCAGTGGTTCTTATAGAAGAAGTTAAAGTTATATGTAGAGCACATTTAAAACTTGATATATATACCCTCAATCGCCGTCCTCTGGATGCCTGATGCAAGACTCCCTCGATCAATATCTTGCATAAGACATGTAAGGGTCAGAATTCACACAATAATCCAATTGCCACAAAGGTCCCAGAACAGTGAAAAATGAATCTCTTTTCAATTAAATGATGAAAGTTATGAAAACATTAGAAGACCACTGTAAGACAGTAAAATCTTATGATTTACATGATAAGTTGCTGTCCTGTAAAAAAAGACTGCAATACGTGAACCATAAGTCTGTGTTTCTACCAGAAATTTAAAAGAAGTTCTGGGTTAATTAAATACGTTTTACAAAAAAGAAGTCTTACATCTTGAAACATATGTAAATTTTAAAATAATTATGATTTAACTTTATGGCCTTACTACTAAAACTGTAATAACAAAAGATACTGTATGTAGCCTTGACCTTTAAATGGGGACATTCATTTATCACAAATACCCCACATGTAGACTGTTTTGCTCGTGTTCAGATTTTATATAATATTGTCCAATTTCTTTTAGTGTTGTTCTTCTTGAAAGAGACATATCTGTTAAGAGTACATATGACCTGAAGGAATGGGGTATTAATTATTCAATCTAACCTCATTTACGATCTTACCCCTCAAAAACAACGGAAAACATTTTTATGTCAGGTCCTCGACTCCCCCCCCCCCCCCACACACACACTGAAAATGCGTCCTACGAGCACCTGGATGCAGAAAAATGATTCCGATGAAATTTGTCCTTAAATTATATACATGTAATATTTTTGTAGATAAAAACATTTTTCGAGACAAAAAATGAAGATTATCTTAAAAATGTCTGTATATTAAAAGATATGTCGGATGCTATTCTATGACGAAGGAATTATGAATGCTGCTCCGCAGCTGCAACGCTTTCTATATTAAAATTTCGCGCTGGGACAGTAAGTTTTTCAGCGGCCGTCAATGCATCCTTGGACGAGTTCATTGGTTACTCTGAAAGGTGAAACAGGTTAACCCATCGATAACATTTTCTACAATGGTCTGTCTTCTTTGAGTGGTAGTAGTTTAATAGCACAAAATTAATGTTAAATTCTATCCCTGGTAGGTCTATAATTTTTTTTTATTATTAAAAATCGGGCTATTTTCGGTAACCTTTAACTGTTGGGATTTGTTTGATTTGTACGGAAGATTGTATCACACATGCAGCGACATATCGACCCGTAGACACGCGGGAAATTTTCGGACCCCCCCCCCCCTTCCTCTCTACTTTGAAAAACTTTGCTACAAGCCTGGAACACCTGACGCTTGCGCCATGCCTCTGGTACCATAAAACTTAGATGAGCTCACTTTTGATCTCAGTCTCACTTTTATAAAAGGAATGAGATCAAAAGTCATTTTTGTCTCAGTCTCACTTAAATTTATAAAAGGAATGAGATCAAAAGTGAGCTCATCTGCTTTATGGCCCGGGAGCCCGGTTTAATCTCGTTTACATATTTTCTGCGTGGGCCTCAGGGTCCACGCAGTGATAGACGTGCGAGTGCAGCTTGTGCACGTGAACCGCGCCCACAGGTGAGAAACTGACCACAGTGGCACTAAGATAGTTGAGAGTCTACCTTCGTTTTGTGCATCATAATCAATATCATTTATAGAATTTAACAGTAGAATTGAAAATGTATACATTCATCAACGTTAAATGATTGGGATCTAAGTGGCTTTGTTCATTTATTATGTACAGCATTATGTTACAAATAAGAAAACGACTAGACCAACTTTAAAATAATGTTGGTTTGCCCTCTCCATTCTCAGGATGAAAAATTTGGGTCTGGTTAGGTAGGTTGGAAATTTTTTTCCTAGAAAAATTTTAACATCAATGCTGAATTTTCAAAATTTATTTTCTGAAATGCATAAAAAAATTGTTTCCTGGAGGTTAAAGAATGTTTTGAGTCGGGCAATTTTTGGCCAGTTGGTCAGGAGAGGGCAACCAAACACTTTTTTAAAGATGGCATTAGGCGAATTTAAATTAGATTACATTGACTTTTAAGAAACACAACATGACGGATAAAACAAATCATATACCATCACAAAACAAGAAAGAAACCTTCTGTATTCCAGTGGCTGACTCTCAGCTTTTTTTAAAAAGCTAACCTTGTGAACGCAGTTATCTCAGCTTTTCCCGAAGCTACCCATCTCCTCTGCAAACGTCATCTTTATCAAAATACAAAACAGAAGCTGATTGATGACTGCGTTGACAAGGTCGATAGGCAAAAGATTTTAGATATGATTCTTAGAAGGGACGGACTTATCAATGCCGACGGTAGTATCTGCTTCGACGCGAAATCCGATGACATAGAAGACGCATCTAGAGAGTTGTCAGGCGAATTTCTAAGGTACTTTCAAAACAAACTTAAATCAAATTTGAAGGATAAAGTGAACAAACCGTTATGTACTGGGTTAGTAGTAAACGCGTGGACAAATAACAATTCTGAGTCTCTCAATCATATCTTAAAGCAGGCAATAAATTGGAAATCAAAACCCCTTTTAGACCTTGTGAACATCCTGACAACTCTCAAAGAGGCCCAATTTAAAGACATTAGGAAGACAATCGTAGGTACAGGACAGTTCAGGCTTGCAAAGATCTATGAACACTTTGGGGTAACAAGGACTGTTTGGGTCTCTAAAACAACAGAGGAGCGTGACAGACATTACAGACGATTTAGACAATTTATTCCAAAAGACAAAATGACTGTAACCTCTATATATAGCTACCGACGGTACAATGACTGTAGTTCAACCCAGATCACTATATAGGCAAAAAGATCGGCCAGCAAAACCGAAAAATGAACGAGAGGACAAAAACATTAAAAAAAACCCAAAACAAATTAAATTTTCCGAATGATTCAGCTGGTTAATATTTATTTAGTAACAGTGCGTACGCCGTATCTTGTTGTTGAGATGCCCAGAAATGGGTAGGACTCCACTGTTACTACATGTACTAATCTCTTGAAATTCGCATAAAAAAAAGATTTTTTTCCGGTAAATTAAGCAATCACATGTGTAGAATTAGTCTGCATTTTTTATTGCCTGACATCTTGTCATCATGATTTTTTTTTTTTAAATATGCATTATTTATGTTTTTATTATTAATTTTATTGATTTTATGTGATTTAAAATGTAGCTATGCGTCATGTGTTTGAGACGCTCCTTTATAGTTGCTTAATGGATTTATATGCTGTATGAATATTTTTAAATCGATATTTATTCATACATCATTGATATTTTTAGATGTAAATGATGTGATTTTTTGAAATAGTAGCTTCACATATTCTGTGTTTTATTATATATTGCTATCTGCTTTGATGACATGTTATTGACTGTGCACCAGTAATAATAAAGATTATGAACGAATTTCAGCATTCATTTATCAATTTAAGCTCATGAAGTATGAATTATAATCAGTTGTCACCTGATTATTGACGAGAGATTTCATTGGTAATTTTTCCGCAATATCGAAGATTTCATGTAGATGGCTTATCTTCAATACGAGTTATCGTCCTTTGAACACTATACGCATCGAGATGCAAGGCATGAAAATATTTGAAAATATTTGATTTTACAAGCAGTTATGCATTAATGAAAAATATAAGCATTATTTTTTCATGGAAAACATGATGTAAAATCACATGAAGGGGAATTTCGGCGATTTCATTGGGCATTTCGGTGATTTTAAGGGGCATTTCGGTGATTAACGGGCATTCCGGTGATTCGTGTTACCCGATTCCAGTCACTGCCACTGCACTTGCCAAACAGTGTACTTAGAATTAGATGGAGGAGGGTAATGTGAAGTTTGACAAGCGGATATTTGAGGGTCTAACTGCCCTGGGACTAAATAAGCTGCAGTTTGCTATTGTCAAACTAGAATCTTGCAATGGGACGGAAAGTATTTCATTTTCAGAAGTCTCTTGTGGATATAAAGTGTTAAGGGACAAAATAAAACGACGACCATGCTTTTTCCCGTTTACATCAATCTTCAAAGACGGAGTTTCTTTCTTGCAAAATTTGGAAAAAGCAAGCAACGATGACATTAAAAACATGGAAGGTCACATGAAAGATGCTGTTTTACGCCTTAATGCATTTTACAAAGCTAAAGGTGAGAAAAGAAATTACTTTGATGGCAGGGGATAGTTTTTTTTTAATGCCAAAGAAACATGTGCCGAGGGGGTAGGCATGGGGACAGTTTCTTGGGAGCTAATTAATTGCACTTCATAAACCTATAGCTCAAAAAACATGTCAACATATAACATGTAATCTACATATTAGAGTGCACATGAACCGAAATTTCAAAAAAGTGGCTGCTATCACTGATAGTATCAGCCACGTACATGTACATGTACCTCCAATCACTTGACTCTACACTAATTTAGTGTTTCAGTGGTTTGATACGAGGTATATTAATATAAATTGATTTTATAATGAAGAAATAATTTTCTTCCTTTTACTGCAAATCCGCCTCATCAGGAGTTTATTTGTGCAAGCATCTATCAGCTGTCTATACATATAAGAAATAATTTTTTTTAATTATTGAGGAGGTGAGAATATCACCTAAGTTTTTATTGCGTTTGTAGGAAACAATAGGTAATTCAGAGAAGACTTTTTCACAGTCTTCATCCTTTGCAAGGATATGCCAATATTTTATCAGTTTTCTGCTTTACCAGAAAATTTTTAAATGTCGTATACAGGGGTTGTACTTTGTGACAAAAACAATAGGAATTCCTTTTTTCCTCATGCCACTTTTACTTTGCAGGGTATTTTCTCATGCTCATGCATGCATGTACACATGCATGCAATGCATAAAAACATGATATGGCTGTAACCTTTATAATTTTTAATGAAATGCTTTAATACTCAGAATTTAAAGTTATATATTAACAGTGTAGACAAGATGACATGGTCATCATGCACATGTGCACATGTGTGAGGCGTAAAATGACCGATATACATAATATAGCTGTAACTTTTATATTTTTTGATGAAAAGCTTTGATAATCAGAATATAAAGATATATTAAAATTGTAGACAGGACGACATGGTCATCATGCAATATGCAAGTGCGTACGTGTGCTGTACGTAAAATGACCAATATAATTGATATAGGCATAACTTTTATATTTTTTGATGAAATGTTCTTTTACTCAGGATATAAAGATATATTAGCAGTGTAGCCAAGATGACATGGTCATCATGCATGTGAGCGCGTGTGCAATGCGTAAAGTGACAAATATACTTGATATACCGTAGCTTTTGAATTTTTTGATTAAATGCTTTGATACTCAGGATATAAAGATAGTTAAATCAGTTCGAGGATGTTTGACGCTTTTATTTAGGCATTTAGGCCAAAAAAAATAATAGTCTTGTTTCCTGCTACCGGCCTGAAAAAAATAGGGTAGGTAGGTAGGAAAATTATTTTATTTTATATTTTTATTTTATTTTTTTCCGACAGCATTTTTTTTTGGATATGAACTAATACAAGATCAAATTAAACATGTCACAGGTCAACGTTGTCTTTTAAAATTAAATTTGATCTCTTTTTATGCACAACTCAAGTGGTATTTTATGAAAGTCCATATTTAAAACAAGAATTTCATGAAATGCTTGTTTTGTGTTAACACGGAAACCGATTACGGTGACAGAACAATGAAATTCCAGAAATTCCCGATTTTTTTTCTTCCAAAACTTAAAAAAAACTTTAGGGTCGGGGGCTAAAAAATAGGGTAGGTTGGGTAGCAGGAAACAAGACTATTATTTTTTTTGGCCTTATGGAATGTGAAAATGAATGTTTTAACATGTTTAAACTGGAAACTTTATTACCTGTCAATATGTGAGATTGTACATTAGCCAAAAAAAAAAATCCTACCTACTGACCCTGGATTTTTAGCTCAAAGAGCTAATGCTATGGACATTTGTGTGGTGTGCATAAACTTTTTATATGCCCATCTTTAGACGGGACATGGCATTCATGTCTGTCCGTCTGTCTGTCTGTTAGCTTTTCTTGTGTCCAGCTCATAACTTTAATACTATTAGGCCTAGGATTATAAAACTTTGTCAGCTGATACTTCTTGGGTAGAAGGTGTGTCGCGCACTAAAAGTAGGTCTTTCTGACCTTTAATTAAGATGCTATGGCCAAATATGGAAAAATCCTGTCTAGCTCATAACTAGAAAACTATTAGACTTAGAATCATCAAACTTGGCCAGTTTATGCATCTTAGGTAGAAGGTGTGTCGTGACCTATTTCAAGGTCACTGTGACCTTTAATTTAAGTGAAATTTTTAAAAAAAAAAACTGTCTTTTTACTATTAAATTACACAATCCCAAAAAATGTAAAAGTGTTGCAGTATCCTTATTAAAAAAATGTTAAAATCAAGGAATACTAATTTTTGTCATTATACACTTTACAGCAATCTATAACAAATATAATGTTACAAGAGAAATTCCAACTCTCCGATGGGTGTAATTATCAAGCACTGGTCAAGGAGAATTTTGATAACAGAAAATTGCATGTCAAATTAAAGAGAAATTAATGAGTTTAGTGTGATGAGCTAACTGGTAGAGCATCTCTGATCAAGCAGGTGTTATCTATATCTCTTGGGAATTGGGCAGAGGAATCAGCCATGTTGGATTAAATAGTTTTTGTGGGCTAGCCTAACTTTTAAAATGAGTTTGGTGAAAAGTAATTAAAACTAATTTGATATTGTATAATAAACTAATTTGATATCATATAATAAACTTATTAATTAAAACTAATTATACTGGGGGGGGGGGGGGGGTATGATATTGGAATTAGCATGCCCGTTGTCCATATGAATTGCAGCTTAAAACCAGTCTGACATTGAATCTAAAAAAAAAAACAACAAGTATTTTTAAAAAAAGTTTTAATTATGGTAGTTAGTCCCTACAAATCTAAGAGTCAAGCAGGAACCTTATTAAAATGATGCATGAAGATTACCATTTTTTTTTCTTTTTATAAATCTTTGTAACAAATTGAAAAAAAAAATCTTTGTTTTCATTGACAAATTTAATTTCAGAATGACATAAATATGCATTTTAATTGCACTACAAAGCAGATAGCGCAGATCCATTCATCCCTTGGGAGTAATGAGTGGACATGCATCCAGTTAAAGATTATTTAATGAGTTCAGTGTAGGAAGGCTAGCTGTCTCAATCATTTCTGTTAGAGCATCTCTGATCAAGCAGTTCTTATCTGTATCCTTTGGGAATTAGACAGAAGAACTGCTGGTCAGTTTATAGCATACATGTATGTCATTTGATGGCCAGTCTTTTATTTTAAAATTAAATTGGTATAGATTCAGTTGTTAAAGACTAAATTGATATTGTTTAATATGATATTTTTATTTAATTTTTAGGTCACCTGAGTCACTCAGGTGACCTATTGCTATCTGTTTTCGTCCGTCGTCATGCGTCGTGTGTTAACATTTGAACATTTTCAGCTTTTTCTCTGAAACCGCTGAACCAATTTCAGCCAATTTTAGCATATGGCATCTATGTGTGAAGGGGAACAAAATTTGTGAATTTCATGGTCCCTGCCCCCCTGGGGCCTGAGGGGTGGGGCTAAAACCACCAAAATTAATGCAATCTTTAAAAATCTTCTTTACTCCTGGACATCAAGCAGTCAAACTGTTGGCATGATTGTAATAAGCATTGAGCCCTCTACCAAAATTGTGAAATTCATGGCCCCAGGGTGAGGGGTTCTGGTGCTAGGGCGGGGCTATATAGATCATATAGTGAAAGTGCATTATTTCTTTGAAAATCTTCTTCTCTACTCCTGGGTATTATTTAAACAAATTGAATGCATAGTTATGATAAGCAAGGGTGACTCTACCAAAATTGTGAAATTCATGGCCCCAGGGTCAGGGGTTCTGGTGCTAGGGCAGGGCTATATAGATCATATAGTGAAAGTGCATTATTTTTTTGAAAATCTTCTCTTCTCCTGGGTATTATTGAAACAAATTGAATACATAGTTATGATAAGCAAGGGTGACTCTACCAAAATTGTGAAATTCATGGCCCCAGGGTCAGGGGTTCTGGTGCTAGGGCGGGACTATATAGGTCATATAGTGAAAGTGCATTATTTCTTTGAAAATCTTCTTCTCTACTCCTGGGTATTATTGAAACAAATTGAATGCATAGTTATGATAAGCAAGGGTGACTCTACCAAAATTGTGAAATTCATGACCCCAGGGTCAGGGGTTCTGGTGCTAGGGTGGGGCTATATAGATCATATAGTGAAAGTGCATTATTTCTTTGAAAATCTTCTTCTCTACTCCTGGGTATTATTGAAACAAATTGAATAGATAGATATGATAAGCAAGGGTGACTCTACCAAAATTGTGAAATTCATGGCCCCAGGGTCAAGGGTTCTGGTGAAAGGGGGGGGGGGGGGGCTCTATTGATTATATAGTGAAAAAACAAAATATCTTTGAAATCTTCTTCTCTACTCCTGGGTATTATTTAAACAAATTAAATACATAGTTATGATTAGCAAGAGTGACTCTACCAAAATTGTGAAATTCATGGCCCCAGGGTGAGGGGTTCTGGTGCTAGGGGTGGGCTATATAGATCATATAGTGAAAGTGCATTATTTCTTTGAAAATCTTCTTCTCTACTCCTGGGTATTATTGAAACAAATTGAATAGATAG